>NC_048224.1:26293730-26529284 GCF_002007445.2 Ailuropoda melanoleuca
TTGTGTTCCCTCTCTTGCTGGCTGTCTCTATCTCTGTCAAATAAATAAATAAAATCTTTTAAAAAAAAAGAAATTGATTGTAATCGAGGAACAAAAAGACCCAGCACAGGGGTCCCAGGAGCTCCTGGTAGTAAGTCCAGACCACAGCGTCTGCAAGCAAACTTCCTCCCTCCCCAGATCTTGCCCCTGTGGGGGTGCAGGGTGGGCTCAGGGCCGTGATTCCAGTCCCAGTACTGCCTGGCATTGCATGGCTTTGGCAAGGTCCTTACTCCTCTGGCCTCAGTTCTTCATCTCTGTAGTGGGAGACTTGGTCTAGATATTCCCCAAGGACCTCCCTGTTCTAAATCATGGTGCGGTTGGGGGGGGTTGCGGGGTGGCTCTCAAACAACTTCTTTCCCTTCGAAAGGGCTGTCAGGGAGATTAAACCAACTGTGAGTCTTTTGCTCCTCTGCTCAAGAATCAAGGATTTCTATGAACTAGAATGGTTGATTTACAGTCCCAAGAGCAAGGTGGTACAGGAGGGAATAATAAGCTCTTTTGACTTGGAAGCTCCTGCAAGAAATGATGGATGTCCCCAAGGGAAGGTACATCCAGGAAGATGTCCCCAGCCCCCCAGCAGGAATCAATCTCCCTATCTTCTGAATACCCAGCATCTCCCTAAGAGCATTTTCTTCCTGGTATTTCAAGCAGCTGCTTATGTGTCTTATAGTCACCAACGAGGTCCTGAGCCTCCTAGGATTAGCAACTGTGCACCTAGTAGGCTCTCAGGCAAGATTTGTGGTACAGCGGCTGACTGGACGGTGGAACTTCTCTGATTTCAGCCAAGTGTCCCACCTCATTTTGTTGCAAAGATCTAGGGTCTGTGCTGCTTAAATGCACAGAAGCCCTGCTGCTTTGGACTTCTTGCAAATAGAAAAAAGTCCACGTGGTAGCGGGAGGGGGAGTGCTAGGCTGCAGCTACCCTGTCGTTCCCCGGAATGCAGACCCCTAGCAGCTTTGTGTCTCCTACTTATGGCCCTGACTGTGTTGACACAACAGAGCAGACCCCTGTGGGGTGGCACCTGGGCTGGCCCAAGGGCTTCCAAGAAGCCTCCTTGCCACCTTCTTGGTGTTGGAAGCCCAAGGGCCGGGACTTGTTGACATGCTCTGAACAATACAAATAATCATTGATGGTGACTTTACATTTCGGCAAAGTCTAGGCTAAGCCCTTTACCTACTGAATCCTTGTCATAACTTTATGGTGGTAGAACTATTGTCACTCCCAATTCACAGATAAGTGAACTGAGACCCCAATCCAGACAGCTGGGGGTACATTTCGTCTAGCCCCTCATATGGATTCTTCTCATTCCTGAGGTTTCAGCCTCGAGCATCACTTCCTCAGGCCAGCCTTCTAGACCACCCTCAGTCAAGAGGCCCCCTGCTACCCCATCATTCTATACCCAGAGTCCTCAAACTTGAGCATGTACCAGAAGGCTCCTGGAGTGCTTAAGACACAGATGGCTGGGTTCCACCCTAGAGGTTCTGATGCAGTCCTCCAGCTGGGCTGGCTCGTGCTTGTGTAAATCAGCACCAAATCTTGGCTCGTCTGCAAAGTGACTGTTCTGCCATGGTCCGGTCATGTATATCCTGGAAACTACCTGGAACCTAGAGAGGCCAAGAGCCCAGCTGAGCAGCTGGGGGTACGGTGAGAGGCAAGGCCTCCAGTTTCTGACTCCCTGCGTGTGGCAGGGCAGCCAAGAGCCGAGGGAAACGGACTCCCCCACAGCATTGGCCTATCTGCTTCTTCAGGGGCTGTGTAGACCCAGTCCAGGAGGCCCCAGCTACCCAGGTCTGACCGGAGCAGACAGCTGATGGCGTTGACCCTTGGCTGCACAATTGGGGCACACAGCCTTGTCGATTCTCTCTCCTGAAGAGGAAAGAGGAAGAAGAAAGCGGAGAGGAAGGACAGAAAGAAGGTAATAGAAGCGCATTGAGCACTGTGCTTCTCTTTGGCAAGCTAAATGCTTATTGAAATTAAGATAAGCTTGACAGACTTTTGTTAGCAGTTTTGGGGCCTATCTGAGAATATCTTGCCTTGAGAGACTTCTGTTAGAACTGACTCCACAACTAATAATGTAGTCTCTGTCACTTAACTCAAAAGTCCCTCCTGGACCCGCACAGTGAAGCGTTAAGGAAATGAAATCTTTTTTTTTTTTTTTAACATATACAGCAAAGTTTGATTTGTTGAGAACATTTCTTCAACTGACAAGTTACAAGCCATGTCTGAGAGGCCCACTGGGAACTTTCAAAATTTGAGCAGCAGCTTCTAATCACTGACGATCATTAGCATTTTAGTGAATAGATTTTTGATAAGAAAAATCTTTGCTCTGTGGGTAGGAAAAAAACTCTGACATTTGATAATGCAAACAGAGTAGCAATTTTAATTAGGCCCGCAGTCCTTCTTGGCATGGCAAACATGGCACAAGATCCAGATGTTTTCCACGTTATAGGATGTGAACTTCAGGCTGCGTCAAGCCCCGGTGCCAGGTGCTATGCTGATTGGGTCTCTGGCGTGAGCAGCAGTAACCACTATTTACTGAGCATTTACTATGTGCCGGATGTGTGCTGTTTCACATACATCATGTCAATCGGTCCTCAAATCCACCTGATGAGATGATGATGATGATGATTATTATTATTATTATCATCATCATCATCATCATTCCCATTTTCCAGATGAGAAAACTAAAGACCAGAAAGGTTCACTAACCTAAAGTTCCCCAGCTCATTATTGCTGGAGATACTCACCAAGATCTGTGTGACTCCAGAGTCTCTACATTTAGCCACTGAGCTGTACCCCCTTCCAGAGTCACGAGGCCTCTCCCAACCTCAGTCTCCTGGTCTGTGGAATGTGGGGACGTGATCAGTCATATCTCCTTTACTGGACTCTGAAGCTCTGAGGAAGGGATGGCTGTGCTTAGGAGAACATTTTTTTTCCTCTCAGGGAACTGGAACCTGACACTTGGTTTCTTCTTTCCACTGATCTTAGCCTGACCCTTTGGGGCTACTCAGAAGAACTCTGATCCCCTTTCCCTGTGATATTCAGAAATTCATAATCAGCTCTTGCTGGGTCTTTGGATAGATACATATTTAGCTTTTCAAGAAATCACAGAACAGTGGGGCGCCTGGGTGGCTCAGTCAGTTAAGCATCTGCCTTTGGCTCAAGTCGTGATCCTGGGTCCTGGGACCAAGTCCCACATCGGGCTCCCTGCTCAGCGAGGAGCCTACTTTTCCCTCTCCCTCTGCCTGCTGCTCCCCCTGCTTGTGTTCTCTCTCTCTCTCTCAAATAAATGAATAAAATCTTAAAAAAAAAAGAAAAGAAATCACAGAACCCTTTTCAAAAGTAGTTTTACCATATTACACACCAAACTGCAGCGTGTGCACGTTACAGCTGCTGTATCTCCCCTCCAGTGTTTGGTAGTTGTCAGCCTCTATCTTCTCAGCCATTCCAGGGATTCAGTGATATCTCCCTGCATTTGTGACTTGCATGTTCCTGATGACCAATGGTGTTAAAAGACTTTTCATGTATTATTAGCCATTTGTATATCTTCTTTTGTCAAGTGGCCATTTAAGTCTTTTGTCCATTTTTAAAAAAATAGTGCTGCTTGTCTTTATTATTGAGTTGCAGGGTTTTATGTATTCTGGGCACAAATCTTTTGTCAGATAAATATGTTGTGAATATCTTCTCATTTTATGGCTTCCCTGTTTATTTTCTGGATGGTGTTTTCTGATGAGCAGATGTTTTAATTTTGATCAAGTCCATTTTCTCATTTTTTCCCCCTTATGATTTATACTCTGTGTCCTTTCTAAGAAATCTTTAATTCATAAAGATATTCTCCTGTTTTCTGTTTTCACTTTTACTTTTAGGTCTATAGTCCATCTTAAATTTATTTTGTGTAAAGTGTGACACAGGGTCAAGGTTCTTTGTTTTTTGTATGGATGTTCATTTGCGTCAGCACCACTGGTCAGAGATTTTCCACTTTCCCCATGTAATTGCTTTGGCATCTTTGTTAAAAAATCAAGCGACAATACGGGTGTGAACCTATCTCTCAGTCTTCTGTTCCATGGATTTATCTGTCTATCCTTTCACCAAAAAACTGCACAATTTTGATTTTTATAGCTTTTATAGTGAATCTTAAACATCTGGTAGGTTAAGTCTTCTCATTTTGTAATTCATTTTCAAGGTTTGTTTTGTCAATTATTGGTCCTTTGCCTTTCCAAATAAATTTTATTTTATTTTTTTTAAAGATTTTATTTATTTATTCGACAGAGAGACAGCCAGCGAGAGAGGGAACACAAGCAGGGGGAGTGGGAGAGGAAGAAGCAGGCTCACAGCGGAGGAGCCTGATGTGGGGCTCGATCCCATAACGCTGGGATCACGCCCTGAGCCGAAGGCAGACGCTTAACCGCTGTGCCACCCAGGTGCCCCCCAAATAAATTTTAAAATCATCTTGCTGTAATCATCTGATTACAATGGCTCTTTAGATCAATTCGAGGAAAATTGACATTTATAATAACATTGAGTCTTCCAATCCATGATTTTTTCATTCAGTTTTTAATTTACACAATTTATTTACGTCTTTTCGATTCCTTTTGGTGTTGTTTTATAGTTTTAACATAGAAGAATTTCACATCTTTTACATTGTTTGATGCTTTTGAATGCTCTTATAAATGGTATTTATTTTTAATATAATTTTCTAATTGTTCCCTCCTAATATAGAGATGTGCAATTGATTTTTATATTAATTTTATATATTGTGATATCTTAAATTCACTTATTAGTTTTAGTTGTTTTCTTTGTACATTCCTTAGGGTCTTCTATGTACATAGTCATGTCATTGGCAAATAGAGACAAATTTAGTCCTTTCTTTGCAATCCATATACCTTTTATTTATTTTTCTTGTCTTATTGCATTAGCTAGACTTTTCCCCTTTAATGCATCTTCAGAAATTCTTGATTTTGGTAAAAGTCAGTCTTTGCACAGGTGTCAGTGGTTTTTTACTTCATTAAAAAAAAAGCGCAAAGTCCCTTCTACTCACGGGGTTGGTATTTTTCCAGACTTAAGAACAAACTCAATAATTTGGCTCTCCTTTTTATTCTTGTCATGGGATGAAATTTAATTTGCATTGTAGTTTTTAGAGCTGTTTGCCAAGTGCTCCTAGTCTTTCCATTTTATGGACACAAGGTAGCACTGCACTTCTTTGGTATGTCATGGTTTGGTGGGGCTGTGTGACTGGTTTCAGCCAATGTGTGAGTGCTGAAATGATATATGTCACTTCTGCACCAGGTCATTGAACTAGTACTAATGCAAGAGTCTTCAGAACTCTCTTTTTCCTCTAGCACATTAACTAGTGATGTTTCAGATGAAAGGTACTCCATCTGTCTGGAGCTCTGAATGTCTGCAATGAGCAGAGCCTCCCCACTCCTCCCCTCTTCCCCTTCCCTCCACTTCCACTGACCCACAGTGGACATATGGCTTGAGGTAGAAATAAAATTTTACTGTTTTAAGGCACTAAGATTTTTTTTTTTTTGTTATAGCAGCATTACCTAGCCTGTCCTGACTGATACAACTTACATGAAATTTTAAAAGAGCGATGACTAAGCAAACTGATAGGTGGAAGCAATGTAAGAAAACACATTGTTTTATTTTTCTTTCAGTGAGACAAAGGACATATACCCCTAGAGAAACCAGCAGTGAGCCAAAGCCCAGATCTTATGTGGGTCTTGCATACAACCAGATCCCCAGTTGCCAGCACCTGGTACACATTCAAAACAGGTGCTTGCTTGCATTCAATTAAGCCAGGGTTCTCTCTTTAACCTGTGGTTGGTAAAGTAGAAGCATGGCATTTTCCTTCACTTTCCTACACTACTATCTTGCCTGCATATAGGAACGGCAAAAACAACTTGTCCTCATGAATTGTTGGGAAAAATTGTGCTGATTACAAAAAGCTTTGCAAAATGTAAAATCCTATCTAAGTGGCAATTTTCTCCATTGCTCTGCCAATTGTAATAAATAAATATTGTTTTTAAAGTGGGCTCCTGGCTTGCTTTCCAGTGACCATCCCATCAAACACTCTAACATGCCTAGGGTTATTGTCCACTCTGGATTTGCATGTGTGTACATGGCGTTTGTGTAATGCTGTTTACTGAGGAGTTGAGTAAGCCCATCTTGTAGCAATAAAACTTGAGAGCAATGTCATACTCCATTGGAGAGGAGATGGGTCAGAACAGCTTACTCAGGACAACTGTGCTATATGCTCCCCAAGGTCAGGGGAGCTTGTTTCAAGTCATTTTTGCAGCCCTAGTGTACCTGAATTAGGGAAATGTTCTCTATGGTTATTAATTTTTTTCAATTGTTGGTCCAGCTTGGATTGAGACCCTAGGTTCCTGGTTCATGTTATAGAACCATGGGTAAGAGTCCAGGAATTCCCATAAAATAGACACCTGCTGATGGTTAAATTCATATTCCCTGACTACCTACTGTAGACCACATGCTAGGAACTATGAGGGATGTAAAGATTACTGACATAGTCCCCCATCCCAGTGAGATTCCAGTTGTACGGGGCTAAGGGAGACATTCATTCATTCATCCATTCATTCACCTGTTCAGTCATTGATTCTACTAGCACTAATTCCACTAATATTGATTGATAGTCCAGGTACTATTCTAGCTACAAAGTGAAGTCTCAGCTGTCATAGAAGGATATATTCTAATAGGGGGAATACAGACATTTATCAAATAATTACAGTCACAGATACTTAATTGTAAGCTGTGATAGGCACTGCTGAAGAGTGCCATGAGGACAAGAAAACAAGAGAAATAGACTTTGTCAGGGAGGAGCAGCCAAGGAAGACTTCTCTGAGAAAGTGACCTTTGAGTTGAGACCTAAAGGATGAATTAACAGTTATCCAGTCTGGGGGCTGGTGGGGAGGGGAAATGACAGGCAGAAGAAACAATACATTTAATACAAGACAGACTATACAATGGGCTACAAAAGAGGGACAGATAACATGCTACAAGAGGTCCCAGAACAAGTCTCATTATTACTATGGAAATGAGAAAGGCTGCCTACAAGAGGTGGTCCTTGGGCTGGGCCTGGAAAGACAGGAAGGACCCTCACAGGTAGAAGGAGGAGAAAAAGCACAAGCAAAGACCCAGAGGTAACAGGGTAGAGGGTGAAAAATCTAGGGCAGACTTTGAAGAGTCCTGAATAAGGCTAAGGAGTTTGGACCTCCCCTGCTGGGGGAGAGTCACTGAAGGTGTTAAAACAGGACAGCAATGAGATGAGAGCACTTGAGTGAGAGAGGCTCCTTTGTCCACCCGGAGACAGCTTTGCCTCTAACCCAAAAAGGATATCAGAGGCCCTGACCTCCCTGGAGCCCAAAGAAGGGTTCCAGTGGTCAGCTCTCCTCTGCCCACAAGGAGAAACCCCCAAGGTCTTGAGGAGGTGATGCAGGAGAGCAGGGGCATGGGGGACACAGGGTCCTGCAGCTGGGGGGTCCCAGTGGCGAGAGAATGTATGCGTGTGAGAATGGCAAGTGAGTACTATATCCAGAGTGACTCAGAGCAGAGTGCTGTGTGTGCACCCACTGTTATGTGCAATGCGCTGACGTGAGAAAGGGCCTTGTGTTAGTTTTAAGCTCTTCAATGTGCAAGGAAAAGAATCCCAATTCAGCTAAAATAAAGACTAAACAGAAGTAATTGAGCCATGGAACTGGGTACTGTCAGGGGATTGTAGCGGCTTCAAATATGGCTGAATCCAGGGCTTAAACCAAGTCATCAGGATTCTCTCTCTCTCTTTCTTTCTCTCTCTCTCTCTCTCTCTCTCTCTCACACACACACACACACACACATATCTCTTGGGCTTGTTTCCCTCTATCATTGCAGTTGGGTTTCCTTTATGCAAGTGAAGAAAAGAGCTGTTGAAAATCCTAGTCTTATGTTGGAGCAGAGAGGGGGAGTTTCTGTGCCAGTATATAAATCCCAGGGAAGCACTCTGATTGGCCCTGATGAGTCACATGCACATCTCTTGGACCAATCACTGCTGCCACAGAGACGGTACTGTCCTGAGACTGACTGGCAGCCCCAGCCAAATCACACACAGTGGAGGAGAGCGCAGCCCCAGTGAAAGCAAAGCTGAGCTAAGAAAAATCACCCAGAGCCATAGGGTTCTTTTCTCAGGTTGTCCATCGTAGGGCAAATCACTCATAGGAGAATGTTTATATTCATCCTAGAAATCTGGGAGGCTGGATCATTTATGGAGAGCAAAATACTAATTATATATATTTAAATGAGATTTTGAAAACGGGCATGGTCAATAGCTTCCATATGACAAGATTAATTAAAGTTGTAGAGTTATTTTCAGTAGGGGTTTAGTTGCTTCTCCAAGGGGTTTTGATGTCAAGGGTTAGGTGGCTCTGTTATTTTGGGAGAAGAGCGTAGGAGGGAGGTTAGGTCACCTGAGCTCTGGCTCTGGGCCTGCTCACAGCTCACTCTGTGATTTTAGACAAGCCTTTCCTCTCTCTGAGCCTCAGTTTACCCATCTTTACAATGAGAGGCATAATGTCTGCTGGTAGAGCTCATGGACTGCAGCCCACTCCTGCACTGTCAGTCCTCTTAAATCACATTGCAGGGGCGCCCTATTGGGCCCCACAAGCACAGGATGCCTCAACAGGGAGCACGTGACTTCTTCCCCCCACAAGCCTCTCGCTGAAGCCTGAGAGAGGCTTGTGCAGGGGTTAAGAATGAACTAAAGTTCCATATTCCTGAAGCGCCTCGCCCTGTCCCCACTGACAGGGGCTTACAAAGAGGGCATTTACCCAACCATGATTTCTAAGAAGCAGATACACAGAGTCACAGAGACCCTGGGCTAGAAGATCCCGAGAGGTCCCTGAGCCGAGACTGCCACCCCGTGCTGGAGGCCCCTCCCCAGCAGTCCAGAGAGTACTTCTCCAGCCCCTGCTGTCCGCCCCCCCCACCGCCCCGTGACTCTGGCGCGCTTCCATCCTGTCCTCGGACCCCTCCAGAGAGTAGCTTGCCCTGACAGCTCACTGCAAGGCCCAGCAGCAGAGGAGAGTATGCCAGTCACAGATACAGTGGACAAAAGCTCACAGTGGCGGAGCCCTGAGCAAGGACGGAGCAGAAACAGGAGAGGAGCAGCAAAAGAAGGCGGGGCTTAAAAATGAAAATGGACTCTGAATTCTGCCCCGAGGGCAAGGGGATGCTTCTGAAGGATATTAGGCGAGAGAGAAAGTTGGCCCTTTGGAAAGGCCCCAAACTGGTATGGAAGACAGTGGTGCCAAGCTGGTGCCTAAAGCCGACGGAGATGATGGATGTCCACACTATGGAGTTGATGGGGGAAGCCCGAGAGGCTGGCTAAGGGGCTTTTGGTGACCCAGTAGCTGGAGGATGGTGCCAAAACCAGAGGATGCCATTGGCTGGGATGGGAACCCGGGAAGGCAGCTTTGGAGAAGCACTGAGTTCATAGGTAGACATAGGGCATGTGAAATTTTTGGCTGGCCATCTGGAGATTTCAGGGACAGTTGTGAAGGTGGGAGGTTCAGACTGACTTCCCAGATCCATGCCGGCCTGGGGGCCGCAGCAATGCCTTACCTACCCTGGACATCCGACCGAAAGATGTGGTCCAATTCTAGCTGGAGCCATCATTTCTGAACAGGGATTTCAGTGCCTTTCTTCCTCTGGGAAGATTCTTGATCACAGGGTCCTGAGGGGCTCCTGACTCTCTGGGAACAAGGAGATGCCCCTCCAGTTTCCCTGCTCCAGGCCATCCTGGAAGGAGGGTGGAGGCTGTGGGGGAAGGAGGGCAGGCAGGTGCACAGGTGTGCAGGATGCCTGGGAGCGAGGGGCAGGGCTTGCACCAACACGATTTGTGAGTGTGCATTCCTGTTTTACTGAACATTCCTGGTGAAGTCTTTCTCACCCGCAAGGGGCCACACAGAGGATATCAGCACTCACCTCTGCTTAAGAATGGGGACTTGTTGCTTGGGTCTAAACTTAAAGAAACTTAGTGTCAAAGCCATTTAAAAGGCCTAGGAACTGCTGAGAGGGGAAAAGATTGAATCAGAGGGCTGTAAAAATGAGTTTAAATAAAAGAAAAAAGGGCAAAAGTGATTGTACAAGCAATATATGATTATATTTATGAAATAGGAAGTATGTGTATTGAAGAAAAGGAGAGAGTGTCCTTCCTGCCCTCCCCACTTTGCTTCGGGTGATTGTGGGGCAGGGGGAGGGCTGGGTTCCTCGCCTTTGGTCCTGGAGGTTCAGCCCAGTGGGGGTGGGGAGGAAGGCTAGGGGCAGGCAGGGTTGGGAAGGCCTCACCCCGCCCCCCCACCCCCGGTGAGTGACCCGAGCCCTCCATCTGGAGCCTGTGGCACCAGGCTCTGGCCCCCTGCCCCTCTCTGGCCTTGGAGGCCTCCTCCAGAAAATGGGGCGAGGTGCCTGTGGGGCCTCCAGCTAGGGGGCTGAGCTGATGATGGGCATGAGGCAGGGGATGGAGGGAGCTGGCTGGAAGCTGGTAATTAATAAATGAAATGCCCTGGGACTGCTGCCGAGCCGCCTCAGATGACATATCTGTCGCGGGCTCGGCAAACCATTAAATGACCATTTTCTGACAGAACGACTTCCCCGCTTGCCAGGACATATTTTCTCTTCTGGCCCTCTCTTCTCCTCCACTCCCTTCCCCCAGCCCCCTCCCCCACAACTCTGCCCTCCCTGCTGTCCCCGGTGTCTGGCCTCTCTCTGCATACGTGTGTCTCTGTGTGTCTCTCGGTGTCCCTGTCTCCCTCTATCTCTGTGTGTCTCTGCCTGTCTCTTGTCCCCCTCCCACCGGGGCATATCTTCTCTTTGTGGCTGCCTCTCTCTTTCTCGGGTCTCTGGCCCTCTCTTCTCCCAGGCTGCTCTCTCTCCCCCCCCCAGTCCCTGCCCACTCCACCGCCCCTCTCTCTGTTTCTCCCAGTCTGTGTAAGGTTTAACTACCCCCCCACCCCTCATCTGGCTCAGCCTACCCCCTCCCTGCTTCCCCCCCTCCCCGGCTGCCTGACGGCTCCAGTTCATTTCTGCCTGTTTAATTGGGCCCCGGATGAGTTTGGTCGACAGGGCCATTCATCATGTGGCCGCGGCTGGCGGCGGAGCCCGGGGGAGCGGGGCTGACAGCTCCGCCAGGCTGGGATGCGGCCTGCGTCGGGAAGTTCACATATTTGGGCATTAGTGCAGCTATTAGTTTAACAAGCTTCGTTTATCCTTGTCACTACCACTTCAGCTTCCCATGTAATCATTTGAAATGTAGATTACAGCCAGACAAATGGGACAGCGCAAGACGCGCAGGGTGGAGGGAG
Organism: Ailuropoda melanoleuca; assembly: GCF_002007445.2. NCBI lineage: Eukaryota > Metazoa > Chordata > Mammalia > Carnivora > Ursidae > Ailuropoda > Ailuropoda melanoleuca. Next base: position 26,305,125 of record NC_048224.1, read on the forward strand.
TGACACGCAGCTCGTTAGGGCCGCCTTCCCAGCCCCATCCCTTTCCAGGCAAGGCTTTGATTAGCTTAATATTCACATGATTTCAGTGGGAAGCACCAGTCACCTGTGCCAAGCCCCTGGCGCTGGGCCAAGGTGCCCAGGGTGTACCTAGGTGAGGGGCCAGATCCTGCCAGGGTGGGGTTCCTTTGGTTCAAAGACTATCCGCCCTGCAAAGAAACATGTGGGTGGCCACGGCCTCCGAGTCTGCCCCTGAAACCTCTCCCAAAGTGATCTTGCTCCCAGGACGAGGCGGCTTCCAGACCCTGGCTGCTCCCTCCAGCTCTGATTTTGGCACCCTGGGCTAGTGTCACCCTGTGTGACCTGACCAAGGTCTGGCCTTCTCTAGGCCTGTGTCCCCCTCCGGAAAGTGGCGGTTTCAGATTGGATCAGGTGGGCCCACTTTTCTCCATTCCCCTGCCAAGACCCCCTCACCTTGGTTCCTTTGTTGGGATTGCCCAGTGTCCAGTCATTTCTACTCTTTATCCAGTAGACTGAGGGCCACTTTCAAAAGGTAAAGCTGCTCTATTTCTGCTACAAAGGCCCTCATGGCCTTCAGAATGAAGGCAGAAGCCCTTACTAGGCCACGGGGTGAAGGCAGGGAAAAGGAAGGCTCCCAGGTCTCCCACGGCCCACCCTCCAGCTTTAGCTCTGGCTGCCCCTCCTTTGTTTATGTGCTGCAGCTCCCTCCGTGCCTGGCAGCTGTCAAATGCCTGGAGCCCTCTCTCAGCCCTGGGGTTTTGCACATGCTGTTTTCTCTGCAGAAACACCGCTCTCTCTGTGCCCTCTCCCTCAACTCCTTTTCTCAGACATCTTTCTCATCCTTCTAATTCTTAATTTAGATGTTCCTTCCTCAGGAAATCTTCCCTCCCTGGGCCCTTCCACCCAGTGTCTGTCCTGTGTGCATCTCAGAGCCCTGAACCCACCTACAATAGCACTTAGCCCTACGATCAAGCTGTCTGCTTGCTTGCATCCCCCACTGGACTGCAAGCTCCATGAGGGCAGGGCCTGCGTAGTGCCGGACCTGCCCCTGGGAGCCGCCGAGCCGGTGCTGGTTGAAAGAGCGGGTGGAGCACAAGCAGTGGGAGCCTGAGCAGCCTTGGACAGAGGCCGCCACGTACCCGCATTCCTTGAGCTGCAACTGCTTATGCCAAGGCTCCTCCTTTCTGGCTCCCCTCTCCCCCACCCTGCTGACTCTGCCCACCTCCCCCTGCCCAGCTCTAGACGAGTCAGTCCGGTTCTCTGGGAGGAATTTCTGAATCAGTCGGTGTCTAAGGGGAAATGGTTGGCCCACTCAGAGTTCAGCTGTGGAGGGGGTACGGATGGGACTCTGCGGGGCTGTGAGCAGAGCTAGGGAGACCAGCATGGGATGGTGAGGCATGGGTGGGGAGCTGTCACACCCGAAGGCCTGAGGGGCAAGGGGGAGGGAAGGTTGTTGCCAGAGCCTGGAGAAAGCAGGAACCCATTGAAGACGAGCTGAAAGAAGATATAAATAGAAAGCAGTTGCTACAGAGTGGGGGTGAGGCAAGGAAGGCCTGGGGATGAATCTTCTGACCTCCCACTCATCTCTCCCTCTAGTGTCTGACTGGGGCCTCCCAGAAGGCCTGGGGATCTGAGTGTTGGGGTCCAGAGAGATTAACCTCCTGGGATACAGAGCAGGGAAGAGGAAACAAAAGGGGGGGATGGCCTAGTAGGTGTTGGGGTATGGGACAAATAGAGAATACCCCCTATACCCACCAACAATGCCGGAGGCCAGCCCCTCTGCAGAGAGGCCAGGACCATCCCAGAAGGGGCACAAGCAAACCTGCCTCTGGGTAAAGTGGAGAGGGCTCCCCAGGGCAGGGACATGAGTGCCAGCTGCCTTGTACGTCATCCCTTCACTGGCACCTCTCCCCGCTCAGCCCAGTTGGCCCGGGTAGTCCTAAACTGTTTCTCTTTTCAGCTCTCCCCCTGCTGAGTGGCTTGTCTCTGTTTTCTTCCTGACACCTTCTGAATAATGACAGCAGACCTTGAAGCCAACGAGTCGTGAATCAAAGTGGCTTCTCGATATCATAAAAGAGATGTTCTAAACCCCAAACATAAAGATCGTTTTATCTTTATTAATAGTTTAATGCATCTGAGAAAGCTATTTGACATTTTTTACACCTCCAACTCTTTCCTTCATGCATTGCTGGTCAGATTACACCAGGGTTCAGCCACTTAAATCCACTTAATAACTGACTAAATTCCACACTGAATTTACATTGAGCTACAAGCTGATTCTAGGATACAGATGAATTTTCTAGCAAAAACAGACAGACAAACACCCACACCAACATTCTGACTCCAAAGGTGTAAATCTATTTTAATAATGAAAAAGGAATTAGTTAAAGTATTGGGATTAATGTCCTGTTTAACAGCACTTCCTGGTGAAGACTGCAGCACAAAGTGAAGAAATGTATCTCAATTAATAACAGAGTATTTTCTTTACCTATTTAATTAAAGTGCTGCCCTTGCAAACACATAATGTGAAATTAATTAAAAACACATGGAATTTGGGACATGGAGAATAATTCAACTCCTCCCAGTTGCTGGCAGGCCCAGTACACATCAGTGCATGACACTGTGAAGATAAAGGTTTGGTTACTAATGACATATGAATTGGAATAACATCTAATTAATTGGCTAATTGTTTCTATTGTACACCACCACCACCACCACCACCACCACCATGGCCACATCACAAAAACACAACCAAACACATATGACTACATTTAATACATACACGTACATACACTGGAGCCCAGCACACCACCTGCAAACATACAGCCCCACGCTCTGGGCACTTACATGCAAATGTTCTCTCACAAGAGACACACATGGGTAAATCCATAGACTACACACAAATGCTCCCAAGTAAAGGTCAGTGAAGAAAGGAGAAAAACATGTCCTCTGCTTCTCCCCAACTTCCCAGAAAAAAAAAATGTAACTGTCAGAAATGTGATAGGACTGCCGAAGACATATAGAAAAAGCTCAAACAAACCATGTAAGTTGTGAAACATAAATCCCAATTCTATTTGTTCTGCGACAGTGTATAAACCACACATTTTTCAATAAGATAGAAAATTAAAATCCTCACCAGTTCAGAATTGCTTGGGGAAGTTAGATAGAAAGCCTAGTGTCCTGGCAAAAAGAGAACAACTGTTGGCTGATCCAGGTCTGAAGGATGCTTCAGGACCACGGACAGCAGGGCTCAGCTGGCCTCCCTTCCTCTACATTTTAGAGCTGCTATCAATGTGTTCACACACCCAGAGCTGTGATTGGCCACATGTTCCATAGGCATAGTCTCTACTTAAAAGATTCCTTGATAAGTTCAATTTCTGGGGAGTCCCGCAGCAGCTGTAATCTGCACATAGCTCCTGGAATGTGCCTTCTACTCCCCCAAATCTGTAGTCTGTCTTTTCCCCCCACTGAAGTTCCCTTGATTCATTTCAAACCTCCAAGCAGCCCAGGAGCTTTTCCAATGCTTCCGTTCCAAATGGCTTAGCATCTTCCTCACAAGGAATTCTCCCCAATGACTATCAAATATTAACTAAAGCCAGTTAACCCCAGGCCCTAGAGAATTAGATATTCAGAAAAGTGTTTATTTATCCTCACATTGGGTTTCCCTTTCCCTAAGTCAGTTTGCTACTGATGAGGAAATATCTCCAGACTTCTTGAAAATCTCATTGTTTTTAGTGTGTTTGCTGTGGAATGTCCCCAAACCATTCGAAGACTGAATAATGACATCCTTTGGTTCGTTCTCATCCAACATCATTCTTCCTCAAAAAAGCTTCGTGGATCAGGCAGACAGGTTTCTCTTTGCAGAGCCCCACTCCCCCCACCCCATGGTCTGTCCTTCATGAACCCCCCCCAGCCACTATTTTCTACAGCTTCCCCCAGACACCTTCTGTTGACAGGCAGTCTGCAGCCATGGCAGCCTGACACTTCTTTGTCTTGGGGGTAATTTCCAATGACAGGTGCCTCATTGTGGCCAGAGTTCTGCAGTTCCATTCTCTACTTTCTTCCCAGCCCTTGGGTGGGTGCCGGTGTTGACTGAGATACAGCTCGTTGGCTACGCAGGATCAAGTGCCTGGGGGCTTCAGACCTTTTGAGGGATAAAGATCACCCCAGGTAAGGGCAGACCCAAGGAGCCCTCAGTCTCTTTGATCTCTCATCTTTGACTCTGAGTCCTCGTGGTCAATACTTGGTCCCTTTCCTTCGATTCACTTAGAGCCATGGACTCATTGAGACTTTGAGATGGAAGGGCTGGAGAGCATGTGGTTAAACCTTATGCCCCCTACCCCACTGTGCAGATGGAAAGGCTGCGCCCCAGGTAAGGACCTTCTGACATGGGTATGAGAGCAATCAGGCAGGAAAATGGCAGTTCTCTCAGTGGGGAAGAGGGTCTCAGATGGTCCATCTTGAGTTTCTGAGGCAGAAACTCTGGGTCCTCTGCCATCCTCATACAAGTCCGCCCTATCTTCCATCTTCCTTAAATTCAATTCAACAAACACCTATTCAGTATGCACTAGTTGAAAAAACAAAGGAAGGAATCTCTACTCCGAACCAGGCAGAGTGCTGTAGGCAATGGAGACAAGGTAGTGTGGCAGAAACTACTGTTTATGTTCCAGTATCGATTCTCTACTCTTCCCATAGTAATAGAATTTGTAGATGGACAAATAGGGCTCTCAGAATAGAGATCACATTCTCCAGTTTCCCTTGCAGCTAGATGTGGCCATGTGGTTTATTTGTGGCCAATGCAATATAGGCAGAAGTGTCAGGTACCAGCTTCTTGGAACCTCACTTAGGAGACCACTGGTTCTCTTTTCTTTATGCCCTATATCCTGTTCCTTGGAATCCTGATGCTGCCATCCTGGACCTTGGGGCTGAGGGACTAAAAGGAGGTCCCTGTGGGTCTCCTGCAGCCAAGTCGCCCTATCAGCTCTGATTGGCAGCCTCCAGACTCCGTATGTGAGAGAGGGTAATCTTGTGTTTATTTAAGCCACTGTTATTCTGGGGTTTTCAGGCATTCAGAGCTCCTTTATTCTATTGTGGGTAGTAAAACAAATACTCAAGGGCTTTTGAATTTTTTCTATTCTTTCTAGCTTTGCCAAGAAAACTCTGGACTTTTTCAAAAGGAAATTTTATTAAGAAACTAGATTCTTGGGGGGGCCTGGGTGGCTCAGTCATTAAGCGTCTGCCTTTGGCTCAGGGCGTGATCCCAGAGTCCTGGGATCGAGCCCCATATCAGGCTCCTCTGCTGGGAGCCTGCTTCTTTCTCTCCCACTCCCCCTTGCCTGTGTTCCCTCTCTTGCTGGCTGTCTCTCTCTCTCTGTCAAATAAATAAATAAAATCTTAAAAAAAAAAAAGAAAGAAACTAGATTCTCCAGCTAAAAATAAAGAGAAAGAGCTATGTGTATTTACATATATAAACATACTCCTCTATATACGCATAAATTATCTCTGGAAGAATTAGAAGAGACTATAGTCATGAGAAGGAACTGGGGCCTCAGGGTTGGGGTGGGAATGAGACTTACTGCCTATTTTTTTGCTCTGAATTTTTTCACACCGGTATGTGTTCTCTTTTTTTAATGCAAAAATCTAAAAATGAAGGAAATACCATTCTATACCTTCGAGGCCCCAGTCTGGTCACTATCAAGGGACGATTTCAGTGTTGCCAAATGGACATCCAGCCCCTCTTTCAGCATCTTGGTAATGGGGTGCCTGCCTCCTCCCCACATAACTTACTCTCTCTGTGGAGAAGGAGGAAAACAACAAGCATGCCAGCCTCTGAACTTGCTTCTGCGTCTGGGGAGATACGGGCCCTCCTCACAGGGCTGTGGCTACCCCCAGCTGAGCTGGCACACCCCATGCCAGCTTGTCATTCCTGCGTGTCCCACAGCACCTCGTAGACACTGCTCACTCCTACAACAATTGTCCTGCTATGGCTTGCCTCCTCACCCCAGAGGGGGAGCTCCCCGAGGGCAGGGATCATAGTCCATTCATCTCCATTCATCCGACCCCCATGCCCAAACCAGGCCCTGGCATGGAGCAGAGATCAAGGAGCATTTACTGGCTGAAGGAAGGAGAAAACAACTGGCAATTCATTTTAAAATGCAGATCCTGACAGTTCCCAGAAACTCCAGTTGATTCATGATTTTTACTGGATTTTTAGTTTTTCCTGGATTCAACATTCACCTGAACCCAAGGAGTGTCAAGGTAAGGCCTGATAGTAGCAGGGAACTCTGGGAACTCTGCCTGAAGGTATCACCCAGCAAGTGCTTTTCTTAAGGCGAGTAGGAGAATCCTCTTGGCATCTCCGTGAGGACTTCACTGTCCGTGGCTGGGCCAGGGCACTGAGCACTCACAGACTCAGCCCACTGCCAGCGAGCAGGGACTCTGGAGACTGCGCTCCAGGGTCACACAGCGTGGCTTCATGTCTTGACCTCACTGCTCACCAGTGAGCTAGAGCAAGATATCCAAGCTCTCCTGGCTTAGTTTCCTCAGCTGTAAAAGTGAGGAGGATAATACGTGTCCTTACCTCATAGGGTTAATGTAAGGAGTTCATGAGATAATGCCTGTGAGATCAATTTATTCAGGAGCCACAACTCTGAGTTATAAACATGATTTAACTTTTCCCCAGCTCCTCCAGCTGTGCCATACAGAACGATCCCCTTGCCCTTTTTCTGGCAGGGCAGCAGGATCTTTATTGACATCACGGTCATATTTTAGAACTTTCTAGTAAATTCCATCATTTACTAGATTATGCAAGTAATTTCTAGTAAATCAGAACAGTTTCATTCTGGAACTTAATACTAAATTCTGTTCTTTTTGAAACGGTAGTCTCAAACGTAACTCAAAGCTGATAGTCTACCCTCATCCCTCTGAGTAGACTAGATCTTTCTGTGGCTCCCATGGCCCACAGAGAAACTCTGTTCATTTTCTACAATTTTTTTTAAAGATTTTATTTATTTATTTATTTGACAGAGACAGCCAGCGAGAGAGGGAATGCAAGCAGGGGGAGTGGGAGAGGAAGAAGCAGGCTCCCAGCAGAGGAGCCTGATATGGGGCTCGATCCCAGGACTCTGGGATCACGCCCTGAGCCGAAGGCAGACGCTTAACGACTGCGCCACCCAGGCGCCCCTCTGTTCGTTTTCTATTGCTGCATAACAAATTAGCACAAACTCAGTGGCTTAAAACCGCAGAACTTTATTATCTCACAGTTTCTGTGGGTCAGGAGTTTGGCATGACTTAGCTCGGTCCTCTCCTTGAGGTCTCCCAAGACTGAAATCCAGTATTGGCTGGGGCTTCAGTCTCATTTAAGGCTTGGGGTCCTCTTCCAAGTTCACTGATTGTTGACAGAATTTGGTTCCTTGTGGTTGTACAACTGATAACCTCAGCTCCTAGAGGCTGCCCACCATTCCCTGCCACATGGCCCTCTCTACAACATGACACTCTGCTGCTTCAAGGCCAGAAAATTAGGGCATCTGCTTCTCTGATCTCTAGATAGTCTTAAAGAAATCACCTGCTTATGCCAGGCCTACCAGGATCATCTCCCCTTTGATTAACTTAAAGTCAACTGATTAGGGACTATAATAACATCTGCAGGGTCTCTCCGCCTTTACCATACAGTGGTAACCCCATGTGCCTCCCCTCCCCAGCTGCTGCACACAGTTTCTGGATGTGGGAGATCTGACTGCTCCTTCTCCTCCCCCCAACCCCACCCAAGACTGCCACTACCACGCAGCCTCCAGCTTTCAGATGTCCCCTCACCAGGGAGAGGGACTTCGGGGCAGGGTTCTGGGAGGGCACTGTAAAGGCGGCAAGCAACTGTGGTCCCCCACAACCCATATTTTTGCCTGGTCCCCTTTCCCTTGCTTCAGTAAATGCAAGGACAGGTCACCAAATCTGCGGGCCATCTAGGGAATGAAATTCCAGTCTCCTCTTCTTGAAAATACCTCCAAACTTCTAAGGGATGCTCTTAAAGCCACCTTCCCCTGGCTTTGGAGACAAGAAACAGCAGCTCTGCCCTCAGGACTCCTGAACCTGCATTTTGCCCCAGCTGACCACCTCTTTCTGACCACCTCTTTCTCTCTCAGTCTTATATTTATAGTGGAGGGGTGAAGGCAGGGGGAATTATTGGATAGTCAGGTCTGTTCTCTGAATTGTCGTCTCTCAGGTAGCACTGCAGAAGGTGACTGGACCCAACTGTTAGAGACTCCAAGAACTTTTGGTTTCAACTTTGGGTCTTGGCTGTGCAATTCTGGGACAGCAGGACAGCAGAAAAAAATTCCAGTAAGTCTCAGCCCCTGGTAAACAGTGTTCAATAAATGCTAAGAGGTGTTATTGATCAGAACTCAACCCCAAAATTCTTAGAAGCAGGGCAAAAGATGAGAGTGAGCCAGGAGCAAAGCTGCAGATGACAGACTGTGGGACTCCAGTTCCTCCAGGCCAGGAATACACTTGCTCACCAGCCTTGTGTCAGGTTGAGTTCCACTGAGGGTAGGGCAAAAGTGAGCAGGGAGGGCAGGTTTCATGCCGTTCTTTGGCTTCAGCCTGTTTGTCCTTCACTGCCCCACAGTTGGTAGGAAAGAACTGAATAAAGCTGAGATGGAAACTCTCCGCCGCCATGGTGTTATGAAGATACAGCCTGGCTAGCTATCCCCAGCCCCATTTCCTCTTTTTCTTCAGCACACAGGTAGACCACCTTTCTCAGCCTCTCTTGCAGTTGGGCCAAGAGCATGTGAGTGAAAATGATGTCTGCCATTTCCAGCCTTGCCCATGAAAATCTTCCAAGGCATGATCCTACCTTTTTTGCAGGCTTGACGCAAACAAGCAAGATAACTTTGGAGGCTTCCTGTTGAAACTGGCAGAGCCAAACGATAAAAGGGACTGGATCCCTGAGTCACTTTGTAGAAGGCTGCCTGCCGACCAGGAATGCCCACATTTAACAGTTATGTGAGCGAAAGACATATTCTTTTGTGTTTAGACATTCAAGTTATAGGGTATGTTTGTTACATCGGCTGGCATTGCCGTAACGAATACACGAGTTCACAGAGTAAGTGAGGAAATTAGTCTGTGTCCACATTGTCCCCGCTTTTAGAACTTCTAGGAGTTTCAGGCATTTATCTGCCATGCTCTATAAAGTCTGCACAATGTTTTAATTCCACTTCACAGAAAGGTTTTCTTTCCAAACCCTCTTCAGGGGTCTTTCCTATTAAAAAGTCCCATTTATAGAAACTACTACTTAGCATTTTTGGAACTTGTTATCCTATTCAGCAGAGTCTGAGTCAGGAGGCTTTGAACTCAGACAATTACTGCTCTTGATTAAACAGCAAGAACTGAGGAGTTGGCCTTTCCAATGCGCTAAGCAAACTCAGCCAAGCAGAAAATATCACTGAAGGGGAAACAATGGGAAGTGATTTTCTTGGTTACATTACGAGCCGTCGTGATATTTACACATGTTTGTGGATAATGTGGGAAACTCTGCTGCTCGCGTGCCCTTCCCGATGACACTGCTGGGCTTGAAACGCCATGTTTCCCACTTGACCTGGGCTGTCGATGTCGTCCTGTGACTGCAGGCAGTCAGCCTAGTGGAAAAACCACAGGCCTGGGGGTGGGCAGGCGTCAGTGCAGCATCCCTGAACCCCTCCTTCGGAGTACCTGCTCTTCCAGGCGTCCCTGGGGCCGGAGCAGGCGTGGGGCCTCCTGCCGTCAGCCCAGCCAGCGGGAGCATGGCGGAGGGTCCCCTTTCTTCATACCCCCACCAGAACTGGGGATCTCAAAAAGAGATCTTTGTGAAACTGAATCATGTTGCTTTTAATCTCGGGTTGCGCTTGTAGTCCTGTTTCGTATGTCTTCATGTGTGAGTGGTCTATGCGTCTTGTTTAGCCATTTCTCTATTGGGGACAGTAGTATTTTTTATATCATTGCCTTCAAAATCTTCATATATTAAGGCCAGTGCACCTCTTCACGTTTCATAGGTTTATTTTTCCACATCATTTGTCCTTTTTTTGTTGTTAATTTTTTTGTACATTTAAAGTTTAAAAAATAATTAAGTAGTCAAAATTCTTTCTTTTCCTTTGAGGCTTGTCCATCTTTTTAAGCTTACGAAGTCACATTCCATAGAAAGGTTTGAGATACATTCATCTGTAAACACCATTAGTTCTATCTTAAAAATTTAAGAAGTAGCTGCTTAGAGGGCGCCTCACTGGCCCAGTTGGTAGAGCTTGCCACTCCTGAAATCAGGGTTTTGAGTTCAAGCCCCACACTGGGCATGGCTCCTACTTAAAAGAAAAAAAATAAATAGCTGTTGAATCCACCAGGGGCTTATTTGAGTGGAAGATGTGAGGTAAAGAACTTCTTGGGGCTTTGGTAGGCTCCTTGATGGTTCATTTCTGCATTCGAACTTTGTCTCGTTCCTTTCCAGCTGCTATAACGAAAATACCACAGATCAGGTGGTTTAAACAATAAACATTTATTTCTCACGGTTCTGGAGGCTGGGGGTCCGATCAAGGCATCGGCAGATTTGGTTTCTAGTGAAGGCCTATCTCCTATGTCCTCACATGGTGGAAGGGATGAGGGAACTCCCCAGGGTCTCTCTTATTAAGTTTCAATATATGAATTTTGCCAGGATACCTTTCGTCCTGTATTCAGTACTGAGGCTGGCTCAGGGAAGGTTCCAACTAGAGTTTGACCTTTGGATGTAAAATTTTGGCTTGTTTACAGCTGAGAAAATATCTTGGCAAAACTCACATTGGTCACTTGGAAAAAATTTCCCACAATGCCTGTATTCCTCACAAGATCTTGGAAATCAGTGTTAGGTTTATACCCATTGTACAGATGAAAAAAACTAAGGCTCCTTGAAGTTAGGAGACTGCTTACATCAGCAAACTGACCCCCACGATCTGGAGGTGAGACCCAGCCCAGGCTCTTAGGAGCCTTTATCCTTCTGCCTTTTTCACAGCCCCAGTGCAGCCTCATCCCTCCACAGGTCGGAACTGTTCCCAGCACCTAGCGTGGGGCCTGGCTCCTGCAGGAGCTGGAGTAATGGGTGGGCCTGAGGCTAAGTCTCACACGGTAGACCTCAGGCATCTGCCTCTCCTCCTCTTTGTGATGGTCGCTGAGGTCGGAGGTGCTGCTGGAGGCTGCATGGCCTGCCTTCTACCATCCCGAGGGGCTGCACATGCTCTGGCTACTGCAGATACTGGTGCCCCACCCCCGAGGAGGGCAGGCTGGGGGCGTCTGTCCCAGGGCTGTGGCATCAGGGACGGTGGTGTCTGCTCTGCATCACCAGAGGGTCCCGTTGTCAGTTCCAAAATGCTGCCACTTCTCTTTGAAGTTTGTGCCTCTAAGCCGCGAGTGCTGGGAAGAGAGGCGCTGGGCCAGCGCTCGCTGCACCAGCATGTCTCTCCCTCAGGAATCACCTTCGTCACCATCCATTGCCAAAATGAATGGAGGCTGCACAGCCGGCTTTATTAAATATGAATGAGTCGCAGCCCACGGCCCCCACGCGGTCACTCACCCACTCCATCTCTGGCAATTACTGTGTTGCACACACTGTGCCAAGGGGCGCCACGGTCCCTGCCTGCCCTTGCAGACTGACACCGCTCAGCAGGGGCAGGGCTCGGGCCTGCAACTGCCCCTGATGGAAAGCCGCTCCTGGGCTCCCATGCAGTCAAAACAGCTCTGCTCTGCAGGTGTAGGGACGGGCCACCTTCCACAGAAGGATCGTGGATCCTTGGGCTCTGAGCCCTCGCTGGGTCGGGCGTGTGGCTTTGGAGCCCAAGACAAGGTCTCTTGGCATGGTGGGCTCCTAAGCTCTGTCTGCGTGTTCCAGGTGTGTGGGTAACACCCAGACATTTTTTATTTCAGGCAGTTTTAAGATCCAGGTTAAGAGCACGTGTGCGTGCACACACCATTACTGAGCACACATTCAATGTGTGTTCATGTTACCCCCACAAGAACCCACTCGATTGTGAGTTTCATGTCACTGGGGTCCTTGTTAGCCCTGTTCACTGCTGTGTCCCCAGTGCTGGGGACAGAGGAGATGCTCAAACATTATTTGTTGAATGAATAAATGAGGTGGGTGTTACTGACCATTTTGGAGCTAATGAGTGGAGTGACAGAACTCGCCGAGGTTCTCCAGCTATCGAGTATCAGACTGAGGGGTCCAATTCAGGGCGGGGCTACCCCCGGACCCATGGGCTGCCAGCTTGCCTGCCCGGGAACCCTCCTGCCCGGCCCCGGCCACGGTCTGACACTGCACCACGCTGCTGTGGCTGCGTGGATCTGTTTGACCCTGATTCCATCAGGAGAGCCAATAAAATTCCCCACGGCCCCACGTGGCTTTGTCAAAGTTGTCAAAAACCATCTATGAAGTTGTAAAGACAAACGAAATCAAATTCTTTTTCTGAACTTAAAAAATTACTTTTATTTTAGGAACCAATAAAATTATGGCAAATATTTACAAATAATTATCTCACATAAAGGTTACATAAAATCAATTCTTCACAAGTAACAGTCACTCATGAAAAGACACACAGATATTAAAACTACGCCAATCTTATTGCAAGTTTCTTCAACTAATCTAAAATAAAAGTGTTGCAATCAACCATTTAACTTAGAATAAAATCACAAATTTCAGGTTTGACGAGAGGAAAAAAAGGTAAAAAAATTAAACTAAAATCCCACCCCTGTTTTCTCCCAAGTCCCACCCCCAGCCCCTGCCCTCCTCCCAACAAAAGAAAAATATGTCCGACATCTTTGGCAAATTGGCACTGCTGTAATTACATTCAAATATTATTACACACAAAAGCAACACACGTCACTAAGAAAAAAAAAACACCAATATTTCAAGTCAGTCATTTTCTACTAGAAAAAAAGAATACAAAACATACACATTTTTAAGAAGCATTTTTTTTTTTCAATCTGTTGGAGACAGATCATCTCCCACTTTCAAAGGCAATTCAATTGTGGTTTTGTTTTTTTGTTGTTGGATTTTTTTTTGTATTTTTTTTGTATTTTTTTTTTTTTTTTTTTACAAGTAAGCGTCTATGCAGGCATCACAAACTTTGGCGGATACAGTAGATATGTATTTCTTTGATGCTGGAAGTTCAGTCCCTAAGACAAAGTCAACTGTCTCAAAGAATGAGAAGCTAAATCCATGTGTCTTCCTGGCAAAGAGTTCCACTTGCAATGTAATCTGCATTTATTTCTATAAATACTCAATGTCCAAAGGCCACTAGAGGGTGAAGAACCAGGGCAGCATCTGCCAGCAAGTCAGGGCAAAACCCAAATCAGATTCCCACCTGTGGCCCAGACTTGGAGGCCCAGCAGTGGGGGCAACCAGGGGGCCCTCGCTGTCCACTCTACCCCACACTGAGCTGGTGGCGTGGGGCCCAGGGATGGGCCTGCCTCTTTCTGAGCCCCAGGATGGCTGCTGCCAGGGCTGCTCACCATCTCTGAGCAAAGGTGAGGAGAGCAGGCAGGAATCGGCATAAGGAGACTCAGCACTGTGTCTGAGCTTCAAGTTCGTCTGAGATGCAGGGGTGTGCGTGTGTGTGCACGTACACACTCACACGCACACGTATGGAGGGGAAGGCCTGATCTGGAGGCTCTGAGTTTTGCAGGGCATTTCAAAAAGACTCAGGACTTATTTATTTTTAGCTTTATAGCAATTAATTGGCTATTGATTGGTTGGAATGTTCAACTCTCCATTTCCTCAAATACAATAAAATAGTTTCATTAAAATGTATTCATGCTTGAAAATAAGGGAGCCATTAAGTGGTTTCCTTTCTGTTCCACTCCAAGGGAAATGCACCATTTGTAAATCAAAAATCCATCATCCAAAATCACTTGTTCTTAATGGTGCTTTTAGAGAAGATGAGGGACGTGGTCTTATGCGTGGTGCTTCTGGGGATGAGGGTGGCCAGAGTTGCAGGACTGGGTGGGCCTGCAGTTGGGGTGGGTGAGGCTCAGCTTGACCTCCTCCAGCCAGGCCTTAGAGTCGGGCAAGGGGGCACCTGACTCCCCATCTGCCCCACCTCCTGCTGTTTCACATGCTTCCTTCCCTGATCGGTGCTCGGAGCTGTCTAAAGCTGAAAGGTGGGATTCCTGCCCGCCTTGTCCTGCCCACAGGCCAAATATACTACCTGAGACCAACTCCATTTTAGAATTCATTACTATATCCTCAATAAATAAAGATTTGCATTTTCTCATTTGCTGCTCAGGGGCCTAAGACGTGGGAAGGAGAATATCTAGACTTACTGTACGGTGGTTACATTTACCCCTAACTCAGACATGGGCTAAAGGCGACCCCTGGGAACACATGGACTGAAACTCTAGATTGGCAGGGACATGATCCTGAGGTCTCCTTTGATCCTAGGGTGAGGGGTGGACCAGGAACGGGACTCCCATGTGGAGAAATCCCAGCGAAGGAAAGAAAGTCTGGTGCCTGGCTGCTCCTGGCAAGTAGCCCACGTCAGAGAAGCTGCAGACCCCTCCTCAGGAGAACAGGCAGGCTGGGGACTGGCTTCCTGGCCTCCACGGCAGCCCCTTGGGACCTGGCCGCCACTCCAGAGGCCCAGTCTCGAGCTGACAGTGGGGAAGTGCAGATCAACAGATCAACACTGTGGCTCCACCATGAATATTCAAGAGGGAATCCTGAGGTAAGGGGTTGTCAGGGGACAAGGGGCTGAAGGGGCTGCTGGAAGGTGGGGCAGACTGCAGGGTAGGAGTCATGGCCTGACTGTCCAACTTTCCGATAATGTTTTGTTACCTTTTAAGAAATGCACTTGCCTTGGACCTCTCCGAGGCCAAAAGCACTAAAGGAATAAATTCTCCAGGAGCACCGATGTGCGTGCCTGGAAACCACAGAGGCAGGCTCCTAGCGGGTGACAGGGCCACGGCTGCAGAGCCAGCTTCTTAGCGGAGCCACCCAGAGCTGGTCTAGCCCAGAGTGCTGTGGGGGTACACCCACTCCTGCCTGGGCCTGGCCTATCCAGGGGCCTGGAATCTTCTCTACCCTCGGGGCAGCTGTGCTCAGACATATCTTGTTTCTAGGTATTTGTCAGGAGTTCTTGGTTTGTTTTTAAGATTTGCTCCCCATGGCTTGAAGCTAAATTCTAGCTGAAATGTCATCCAGAAGTGGGGAAGCTGGTGCCAGAGGCTGCCAAAGGCAGGACAGTTGCTCTGGGCTATGACTTCTCATAAAGGGATTTCACCCCTCAGTGCCCCATGGCCACATCTGGAGCATGTCCCTCCCCCCCCGACACACACACACACACACACACACACACACACACACACACGAAAAGACCCCAGCGGCACTGACCTCCTCTCAAAGCCAACAGTCCCTCCACCCCCACCACTCCCAACTATTCTATCCCACCCACCTTCAAGGTCCAAATGGTCTTCAAGAGCCCAGGGTGAGAAGGGAGGGAGTAAGGACTGGGAATGCCTGTCCCTGACAGTGACTGGCCTCATCTCCCATCTCTCTGGGTTCCCAGCATCAATGAAGGGCAAGGAAGTGAAGAAGAAAGGGAGCACTGGACAAAAATTGGGGGTCACGAGCTATGGACCAGTGGGTCAAATGTGGCCCACAAAACATTCTTTTGGCTGGAAGAGCATTTTAAAAGCTTTCACATTTGAATGCCATTGGATGGAACCAGCCCTCTGGTTGTCTCGGGTCCCACCCTGCATGCCGCGTCATGCCCTGCCTGAGTGGCATGACTCCACCTGCCTGACCAGGGAAGCAGCAGTTCCGGGCCCTGGAGATTAAGATCTGTGTTTCCTAGGTTTGTGGCCGCTCTCAGGGCCTGGCTGGGGGATGCCTACATGTTGTTACAGACAGGTCTGGAGTCTGAGCCACAGCGAGGGGACATCTCATAACCCCCAGAACCTTAGACCCTGGGAGTCAGAGGCAGGCCCATGTCCAGGCCCCGCCAGGGCTAATGGTATGGTCTTGGACATGCTCTGATCCCCTCAGAGTCTCAGGACCCAGCAGGGAAGAAGTGTGGATAAATCTGGGTGAAGACTTTGCAGGTTTGGTGTTAATGGGAATCAAGGTAGACCAGCAAAGCCACCAAGTCTCAGGCCATTTAGTCAGGCCAGCCTCTGGGACCCTGTTCTTTCTTTCCTTATTGTGGGTCTAGGGGGTTTCTAGGAGATTGAAGGGTGTGTCTAAGTCACATGCTCCCATGACAGGAGCACAGTTCTGTGGAGAGAGAATGGGCCCCAGAGATCTGAGAATTCACCTCCCCTCTGTCTTTCCGTGCAAGCCTCGAATCTCAGTTCTCCCATCTGTAAAATGGGTATTGTGATCTTGGCCCCAGGGAATGGTCAAGGATTGCAAAGCACCATACGAACGTGAGTTATGAAAGGGCTAACCCTAACTAAGGCGCCTTGGGAAAGGGAGATTGGATTTGATATGTCATCAGATTTTTCAAGGTTGGAGCTAGACTAATGGTATGAAACTTTTTCATAAAATCCACAAGGTCCTTTCCAAAAGTCAGAGCCGGATCATAGGGCTGAAAGCCTATGGAGGAGTGCCCCAGGCCTCCAGCCACAATGCTGGTGAAAGCCCTGGCCTTGTGTTTTCCATTCAGAATTCTCTGGCATTTACTCAACAGCTTGTGTCCTTTGGACCCTTTCTCTCCAAGCTCCCAGGCAGTTCCAGCAGGCAGCGCGCAGACTGAGCTGGGGAGAGTAGGCTCACGTGTGAGAACGTGCGTGTACGTCCTTGTGCTCTTGTGCCTCTGCCTGGCAGCCCAGGAATCAGGGGGGTGTCTAATAAATACAAATGCAATCTAAAGACCAGCAGAGCCTCAGGGGAGAGAGGAAAGCATGGAGGGTGCTCGTCACAGGGCAAGAGAAGGAAGAGAATGGGGCTGGGTGGGCTTCGGTGAGGAAGGATAGCATGCGCCTTGGGCAGTTGGTTCAGGGAAGGCTGACCTCCCAATAGCCTGAGACCACAAGGAGGGAAAAGTATCAAAGGTGTGGGTGCAAGAGGCCAAAGGCCTGAGCTCACCACTTCCTGCAGAAGGAAAGGAAGGAGGGAAGGAGGGAAGGAGAGGCCAGCTAATGTACCTTCTCCTACTTTGCCTGGCAGGTGGAGGTGGGAGCTGGTTCATCCTGTTCCTGGAGGTGGGGTCTGCCCCCCAGCTGGTTCCCTTCTTTGCCCAGCAGGTTCCAAGGTGGTGGGTGTGCCTGCAGGGAGCCCCCTGGCTCCACTTCTGCCCTGGGTGGCTGGGCTTCCTCGTCGGTTCTAACAGCCCAGGACACCCCATCTATGGCAGTGGGCCCAGAATGACCTCCCACCGCACTCCTGTCAACTTCCCTCCCCGGGGATGGAAGGATCACCTTGTGCCTGGGGTCGGGAGGCTCAATCCCAGCCCCACCTCTGCCAGTCACTGCCTGGGGACTCCACCTTGTTGAGCCCCAGTTTCCTCTTCTCTCTCACCACCTTGTAGGCTGTTGGGGAGAAAACACTTGGTGGTGGCCAGAGGAGGTCTGTTCTCTTTCCCTGCATCACCCTGGGCTTCCCCAAACTGGGCCTCAGTTTCCCCAGAGGGGAGCTGAATAGATCTTCCTCAAGGCTGATTTCCATCTCTCTGGGTGTTCTTATTTCCCACTTGGTCTAAACATTAGCAGGACTCAGATGCCCACCCCATATGCTTGCTCAGAAGTAGAGGACCTGCCCCCAGGTGACCCAGTTACAGCCCTAGCATCTTGGGAAAGAGAAAGGCAAGGAAAGAGCTAGAGGATGACCCTGCAGGTGACCCTGCTGTACCAAGGCAGCCGAGGCTCAGAAAGGTGAAGGTCCTTTCCAAGGTCCCACAGCAAGGAAGCGGTGTGGCCAGGACAAGACCTCTCAGGCCCAATAACCTCAAGTGCAGGCTCTGCTCTGCCCCAGCTCTTTGCCAACTTGGTGACATGCAAACATCGGGGACACCGTCACACAAGATGGCGAAGTCCACTGTCATCACTGTAATTCAGCCCAGATTGGGATAGGGCCTCCACCTTGCTGTTCTGAGCTGGCAAGAGAGGCTACTGAAGGAAATGAGGCCCCAGGCAGAGATGCCCCTGGCACCCCTAGTTCAAAACCACTCCCAGTTCACACGGCAATTCCTCACTTTCTATCCTGCTCCTCTCCCAGAAGGCCTTCCTCTGACCCCTGCATCCTCCCAGGTGCTTTTTTTCTGACCACTCCAGCCTCCAGTGAGTTCTCCAAGCTCCCCTCCAGGCTCCTGGGGCCCTTGGCCATGGCCCTGACCATCACAACCCCTGCATCAATAGGTATATACCCACTGTGCAAAGTTAGACATCTGCTCCCACCCCAGCACCTCTATTCCCAGCAGCATACTAGGCTCCACGAGAACAGGGACGGGCCGATCAGGAAGTTCTGGCTGACTGCTGTAGGTGTTTGTGGTCCTCAGTGCAAGAATGTCCTTTTTGTTCATTATTGTCTACATGGCAGGGACAGGCTTGCCCAGAATCCACTTTCTGGCATCCTGGAGAGTGGAAGAAATGTCCACGGTGGGTGTCCGATGTGATATGAGCCTGGGCACACCTCAGAAAACACATCCCAGTTCAGTTCAGTGGTTCCAAGGGCTTGGGAGTCCCCTCCGTGGACTACGGTCTTCTGGGTCCTGTCCAGCCCCAGCATTCAAAGTCCACAATGCAGTCAGCACCTTGGACAGCATCTTTAGAATCATAGCCGAGGAACCTCCCAGACAGTTCTTTGTTCTCTTTGAGTCCTTTGATATGGAAAAGAGCTGCTCACAATGCACTGGGCCCAGGGAAATGCAGTCAGGAAGCCAGGGCATCTCTCCAGCGTGATTCTCCTGAGGAGGGGTCTCAGGGGGGAAGCTTGAAGCATAACCAGCCCAATGAGACTCCTAGTCCAGACGTTAAAGAAGTAGCAGTGAGCAGGAGGCTGGGCCCAGAGGGGGGCATCCTAGTCTCAAGGACAACTCCAAGCTCACCTGTGGGGGAAGCCAGGACGGAGGGGATGCTCTGCACACAGGTCTAAGATGTCCTGTGACACATAAGGAGTATTGGATGCATAATGGGTGGGCAGTCCGCTCAGTTGGACCCTCAGGCCCACAAAAAAGCAAGAAGGTATCTACATGGGTGCTGTTGAAGTGACAAAAGCAAGCTCTCCTTCCCAGGCCTGGGGCAGGAAGATGGGTGGATGGTCAGACAGCTGGGGACTGGCAGGCGAGGCCGGGGCTACGTTGTCTGCAGAAAAGTCTGTGGCTTTGCAGAGACCCAGTTGCTATTGGGAGAAGCTCACTGATTGACTCTTAGAAAGGGACGTGTGTCTAGAAGTCCAACAGCCTTACCATAGAACCCCAGCTCTCTGGCAGGAAAAGGTCGGGAGAGAGTTTCAGGTGAGAGGGGATTGCTGGGGGATGGTCTCATTGGGCCCCTCTAGCTGTCTTCGGAGGGGCTGAGAGGCTATCACCCTCAGTGATATGTGTGATAAGTGCTTGGCGCCCGCCTGGCTCTGAGGGTCAGTGACGGTCGTAGGCAGTGGCGGCTGCAGGCGGGGCAGCTCCTCGGGCCGCGGCGCTGTAATAGTATGGGGAGCCTGGGGGAGACAGAAGAGGGCACTGGGGTTCGAGGGTGACCTTGTGCCTGCAACCCCATAGCTGGGGTCCCCTTTCCACCAGGGTTCCCTTGCTCCTCCCCTTCCTCCCAGGCCGCCAAGATCTCTGTCCCATTCTATTCCCCGAATTGCAAACCTAATCAGGGTTGCTTCCTGCTCACAAGAGTTCAAGGCCTCCTCCCCACTTAGAGCAGGGGTGGGCAGACTGGGGCCCTCAGGTAAATCCTGCCTGCTGCCCGTTTCAGTAAATAATGTTTTTCTGGAACTCAGCCTTGTCCGTTTGATTCTGTGCTGTCTGTGGATGCTCTCCTGCTACCACAGCAGAGCTGAATACCACACCTGAGACCACATGGCCTGCCAAGCCCAACACAGTCACCATCCAGCCCTTGACAGAACAAGTTTGCCAACTTCTGGCCTAGAGGGTGAAAAGGTATCACTTCTTAGTTCACCCGTGGATACTTCGTGACCTAGCTCCACCCTCCTCTCGGGATTTCCGTCCCACAACCGCTGCGTCCCACCCCACCCTGCGCACATAGCACACTCCAGTGAACTCAGACTCTGCAGAGGTCTTGGATACCCTCGTGCTAACAGCAACGTCCCGCGGAGAAGCATTTCTCCTGCCTCGCACCGCTCTGCTTCCACATGCGCTGTCTCATCTCAACCTCCAGGGCAGGTGAGTTAGCTCATTTTATCCTCCTCTTGCTGCCTCTCTGCCTCTTCCTGTGCTCCTTCCTCAAGCCCCCCCCTCCCCCGAGCTCACCCTCCTCTGCCCCCGCCCCCGGATGGAGGCCCCATACGGGCAGGGGCTGGGCTCTGCTCTTCGGGGTGTCTGCCCTCAGTCCCCGGTCTGCAGCCGGGCACACGGCACGTGCTCCCAGCCAGGCTGCATGAGTAAGCGCCCAGCTGCACTGAGGAAACAAACAATAGCAAAGACCACTGCCCGTTCACTCATTTCTTTTCTGGCTCTATTGGGAACAGCAAGGGGCAATAATCACAAATATCACAGACAAATGTTGAGTCCACAGGGGGATTAGAGCTCTGAGAAAAGAGCTCCAGGGAATGCAAGATGATTCTGGCAGAGTCAGGTTTCCTGGAGGATGTGGGTTGGGCTGGGTTTGCAGGACAGGAAGAGACAGACATAGGGAGCCTGAGGTATGGGAGTCCATGAGAGAAGGGCAAGGTGGAGCCCTCCTGCCTGTGACCTCCAGACAGAGCCAGGGTAAGGGGCACACTGGGTTTCTCCCACTGTCTCAAGGCTTCATTCTGGGACTACCTGCTTCGGACAAGGCCTCCAGGAGGCCTATGCTGTGCCCAAACTCCTCCCCAGGGATGAAAGAGTCTGGGGGCTCAGGGAGACCAGGAGAGTCTAAGAACCTCAAAGCTTAGAGATGCTAGGCCACTGCCTTATTTTATAGGTGAGGAAATGAGGCTCAGCAAACCAAAACCACATGCCCAAAGCCACAGGGCCTCTCAGCGCCAGAGCCTGGCCTGCATTCAGGACTCTTCCCACTGCAGTGCGGTCCATGGCCCGTCTACCCAATGCTGGGGGGCTGTGTTTATCCAGGTGGACAGAGGGGGGGGCCCTGGTAGCCACTGTGGACCATGCATCTCTTGGGGTGGGCACAGTGAGCTGCTTGATTCCCTGGGGGAGCGGACTCGTATTTATTCTGAAATCCCAGCCAAATCCAAACCAATCCTGGTGATTCTCTCAGATACCATCACTGAGCACCAAGGCCTGGACTCTATCACTCTTGGCTGAGTGACCTTGAACAAGTGGCTTCACTCCCTTGAGTCTCAGTTTTCTAATCTGTAAAAGGGGGTCACAATGGGGCCATAGGAGAGCACCTTGAGAAAAGGATGTGAAAGTGCTTTGGAAATATACTTTTCTAAGCCACTTATAGCCATACACCCTTTCCATTTCCAAAACAATTCCATCAGGTAGGAACTAGTATTGTCCCCATGTAGCAGATGAGGAAGCTGAGGCACAGGGAGACTAAGTAGCTTCCCCAAGACCATACAGCTAGTGTGTAATCGAGAGGGCAGGATGGGGGGGCAGTTTAGCACATGCCACTGGCCCTCCAAACCCAGTCCCAATGAGCAGACACAGTACTTCCTCCGTTTGCCCCTGCCCCGCCCCCCGGAGGGAGTATGGCTCAGGCAGCAATGACAACGGAGGAGGAGTGGGAAATGCCTCGCTGTGCATGCTGTTCCAGAAGGCAGAGACACCAATCCCATGCCTGAGTGTTTCCGGAGATGGCTTTTTCTGCTGCCTCCTCTGTCACCTTCCTGATCTGTGTTGGAGCCCTGACTCAGAGACGACTGTCAGCCAGCCTCCTCT
This sequence comes from Ailuropoda melanoleuca, assembly GCF_002007445.2. Taxonomy (NCBI): domain Eukaryota; kingdom Metazoa; phylum Chordata; class Mammalia; order Carnivora; family Ursidae; genus Ailuropoda; species Ailuropoda melanoleuca. The sequence continues at coordinate 26,327,132 of NC_048224.1, forward strand.
GCTCTCTCTTCTGGGATGGGGACAGCATTAGGACAGTCACCCACAGAGACTCTGTAGTGCCAGCCCTGCATCCTGCCTTCAGACGAGCCCAGGAGAGAGGAATGTGTGTGTGTGTGGTGAGGACACCCCTCCAGGCCTGGGCACGGCACAGGAGCGGGAAAACCGCAGGGGCTGCCCTCATAAAGCGGCCTCGAGGGGCAGCAAACAGAAGTAAGCTCCTTGGAGGATCCAGCTCAGTTCCCCAAGTTCCCCACTGGCCACCTCTCGCCCCCCTGCTCTGACTCACTTCCCTCCCAAAGCCTAATCTCCTAATCTCATGGCCAGCCTGTCCCGAAAAATCAAAAATGCTTGTGTTTACTGTGAGAAATGGAAACATCACCTTACAAAACACTCTGTCTTTCTGGTGCCCATTAAGCCTCCATCTAGAATAAGCTTGTCCTTTTCTTCTGTCATTTTCCCTCTCTAATTCACAGTATCATCAATTTGCTTCTTGACACATTCCAGGCTCCTGCTCACTCCTTCATCCCCTTAGAGTGGCACAGGCACACCCTTTCTCATCCTAATTGACCACTGCTTTCTTCCCCACCCCGCCTGCCTCTGTGTCCCCCAAGCCGGTCACTGCGCCCTGGCTGGGCCTTGTGTGGGCAACATGCAGGCCGCTCCAGCAGAGGCGGCTCAGGGGGAGGGGAGTTCTCCTGAGAGGTCAGTGCACAGCCTCACTAGGGCAGCACTGCCCATCCTGGCTTTGGCGGGGTTTCTCTGAAGGGGACCTCAACCAGGCTGGCCAGGGCGCGGGTGGTGTGTGTGAGGGCGTGAGCACATGGGGGAGTGTGTGTGTGTGTGTGTGTGTGTGTGTGTGTGTGCGCGCGCGGTGGTTCTCCCCTGTTTCTGCAGCTCCCACTGATCTAGCAGGAACACCAAGGAGCCTCAGAGCAGCTTTCCACCCCCTGGTGCCTTCCCCAGAATTAATCGGTCCACCTCTCTGGTCCAGTGGGATTCTTTCAGCTAAAGGCTTGAAGGCACTCTGGCAAAAGGGCATCTGGCAGATGTGATGGGCCTGGAACTTATTTGCAAGACTGTGGCAGAGTGAGCCTAGCATCTCACTCATCTTAAGGAAAGCGGGATCGCTGCTTATGCAGGGCTGCAGGCCTCAGGAGAGCGTCACATTCAGCTCCTGCCTGAACGAAGCGGCCAGCGGCAATTATCCTCATTTTACACCTGAGGCAACTGAGGCCCAGGTTGGGGGATGACCTGTGATTCCCCAGGTCACAGACTTGGGAAGTGTGGGGCCCTTTCTCATGTTTGTCACCGCCCAACATTGTTTTGACTTTTCCTGTTTGCCGGGCGCCCTGTGGTATGAGGCCCGCCTCTTTGAATGAACTCATTTTCCCATTCCCCTTGCTGCTAGGACACAAGTGTGTCCCCTGGGCTCTGCCTATTAGAGTCTCTTGCATGTGGCTTAGATTGGGCAGGGGGTGCCATGAGGAAGTGGGTGGGCCCCTGAGTGGATGGCAGAGGCGCCCGGCTCCGGTGGCGGCGGCCCCAGCGCCCACGCACCCTGGCCAGAGCAGCAGCAGAGAGCCTAGAGCCAGCTGGCAACAGCAGGAGGGCTGCGGCAGCCCTGGAGTGTGGCAGGGTGATATTCCTGGCCATGTGTGCCACACCTGTCTCTTTGGTCCTCCTGGAGATTCTGGAAGCCCACAATATCCCTTAATAAACTGGTTTCCTGCTTCAACCAGCCCGGATTCTGTGGTTTGCAACTGAAAGTCTGACAGATAAATACAATAACCTGGCTTTCAAAAATTGATCAGAGCTGTCCTCGTCTCATACATGGTCTGAGAATTCAGGCCCCGTAATGGCTTCCTGCGGAGGCTTGAGGCTTCTTTTCCTGGCTGTCATACTGTTCAGACTTAATTGGTCAAGGAGAATAAGAGCACATCATACCCTGGTTATAAATATAGGCTCTGGGTCAGGGTAACCTGAGTTTGAGCCCTCATTCTGCCACCTGCATGCTGTGTGACCTCAGGTAAGTTAATCACCCTTTCTGAGTCTCACTGTCTTCTTCGTCTGTATAATAGTGATAATAGCATGAGCTCCCTTGGGCTGGTGAAATGATAAAATAGGGTAACCCACATGAACAGTTTTGCCCAGCGCCCACACAATGAGCAGGTACTCATTTAGATGGACAGAGTTTTGGTTCTTCCTCCTCTCCATACCAGCTCTGGTCGCTCTCAAGGCACTGAGCACCTCTCAGCACCCTTGCCTGAGGCCCCCTCACCCCCAGCTGGAGGCTCCCTGAGACAGAGTCCACATCTTTCCATAGCAGGCACACAGCCCATGCTTAACACCTCGGGACGTGAACTGCCTTCGGTCCAGCATGAGCAGCAAAGGCCTCAGATGCCGCCTAGCCCCAACATCCCCTTGCTACCCCCTCGGGCTCCAGACCCAGCCCTCTTCTCCCACCCCTCTGAAAGACTCTGGTTCAGGGAGACCATAGTTGGCCTTTGCCTCCTAAGACTGACGGCTGAGCCAACTCAGAGACCAGGGCCTGTCTCAGGAAGAGCATTAGGTAAGTGGAGACATGGTTCAAATACTTAGAATCGATTTTTACCAAAACCAAAAAAGAAGTCCACAGATCAGCCTGTCCAGGAGGCCATAGGTAGTAAGATCCTAGTCTTCTATAAAATGAAATCTCCAGGCATAGGGACCTGGAGTACTAACTGGCATCGTTCTTTATTGTACCCACAAGTTTTGCATGCCACGTCAGAATGCTCTGGGCAGCCTGAGGCCCAAGTGCACGGAAGGGTGGTAGCCAGGAAGGGATGGTGTGTCTGTCACGTGTCTGCCCTTGTCACCTAATCACAGACCCATGACCTGGCAACTTGAGTGTGAAGGGACCAGGTTCTTGCTTTTCTGGTGAAGTCTGTTTCCCAGTCCAAAAATAATTCAGGATCCAGGGATTAACAGGCTCTTACTTAAGCTGGCCTTGTTAAGCTGGACAGACAAACCTGGGTGGTGTCTGAGCCTCATCCTGACCTGTGTAGGAATTCCTCAGCTGACTGCTGGGATAGGATCTGTGCGCAGGCTCCTTGACTAGCTCTGATCCCAGGTGGTGAGTGACATCTGTGAGCCCTGGGCCCTTGCTTCATGCTCCAGAACCTTCAGCTCCCATTATCACTCACCAGCTGGTTTCATGTCAGTTCATTTCAACAAACAAAAGACTCTCCTTGGCCTTTTGAGGGCTGAGTTAGCCCTGCTTGGTCTTTGGAGTGGCCCAAATATCTTTGATGATGTACCCAGATCAGGCTGGCCCCAGCAATGGATAATCTGCCAGCATGAAGCCTGGGTAGAGGTTGGGTATCAGCTGAGCTCAGAATGGCATGGCTTGGAAGGCCTTCAGGCACGGGGCAATCAATCTCCCAGTGGAGCTGGCTCTGCTGATGTCCATGGCAGACATCACTAATCAATCACTAAGCCTCAGAGTCCTTATCAAGACAGGTAGCCACTACCAATCAATCCAAGTTGGCCTCCTTGCTGCCTCTTAGAGATTTCTCACTGGAAGATTCAATGATTCTTAAGAAATATGTTACTCTCGGGCAGGCACTTTTCCTACACTCCCCCCGTCACTTCAATGCCCCTTTTCCTCTGTTTCCCTTCTCTTCCATTTTCCCTTATCCACCCAAATATCTGGGGAGAGATGAGGGCTCGAGCAGAGCTGGAATGGTGTTTACTGTCCAAAGCTCTCATCACAACTCCCAGATAGCAGGCACCTGAGGCAAGCTACCCACCCTCACTCAGGGACCAGCCCTCAGGCTGTCAAGGGACCCTGGCGCAAAGAAGGGTCCTAATGGGGCAGCTGAGGGCCCAGGGGCTCCACAGGGCTTCCACCAGTACTCACCGAGCAGCCCCGGGTTGGGGAACCTCCAGGAGTCGTTGTACGAGGGATACTGAGGGTGGCTGTAGGGGCTCCCGGAAAACTCACTCCCTGCATGTGGTTGGCGAGGAGAGAAACAGGAACCGAATATCAGGTCAGGTTTGGAAAATGCCAGTGGCATTTACCTCTTACATAAACTGCAGGTACTTTTCATAACCGATAAAGGCAAGGCTGGCCCACATCCTTACCAGATGGATGGCTAACACTCGCATTATATTTCCCCCTGTACCATTTTTCTTAGCAGAGAGAATGAATCCAGCCTCCAACATGCATACCATGAAACTACCGTGTGCCAGGTGTTCCCTGGGGTTATTGGACCAATTTACAGGTGAAAAAACTGATGCCCAGGGTCGCTCACAAAATGACCTTAACCCAAGTTCAAAGCTGCAGACCACCTGGCTCTCAGCCCTGACTGCGATACTCCAGTACCCCAGTGTGGTTTCAATTCCACTGTCTGTGTGTTTCCTGAGTGGGTCTGGACTGAGAAGCCAAAGGTGACCTCAGCTCTAGTCCGGCCCTCTGTGTTGTGAATCCAGAGGGGGCTGCTCCCAGGGCCCTGGTCTAATGGGGAGGATGAGACAGACTTTCAGGTCCATGCCAGGAGAAGGCAGATGGACTTTGCTGAGATGAAGGGACAGACCAGAGGGCTGGGGAGCACAGCAGAGGGAGTGGGTCGGGGCCTTTCAGGCATTGGGAAAGGGGCCACTGTTCGCTGCTGGGGATGCATGGGCAGAAACTACGAGCTGTGCGGGGTAGGGACAGCGTTGGGAGAAGGGGGCACAGTAGGACTTGAGGACAGCTCACTCTGGCGCAGCTGCTCATGGGGCCCTGCTTCTTGCGTCTGGCACTTTCTTCAGCCCCAGGAGAGCCTGCTTACTACCAGCTGGTCATAGGAAAGGAGTTCAAAATTCCTGCCCTCAAACCTAGCTGCCTTGGCTATGCAGCCTGCCTCCTCCCCGTGGCTGGAATTCCCAGAGCGCCTGGTTTGGGCCGGACTCCTAGCACAGACCGCAATGCCTGGCCCTGGTTGTGTTGGTAGCTGGCTGGTGAGTGGCTTTGTAAGCCACTGGTTACAAAGCATGTGGGTCCCTTCCTGGCAGTGGTGACAGGAGTTACACCGCCCCATGAGACCACCCTCAGCCCAGACATGCTTCTGTGGATTCTTCTCAAGGATGCCAAAGGGCCGGAGCCTCCAGAAGGACCAACCAGAAGGCAGGACCTGGAGCAGTGCTCTTTCCCCAGCATCTGGCCCCGATGTAGGGTCCCTGGAGCTCCACCAGGTAGGGCAGGAACAATGAAGGAGGCCTCAGGGGCCGGCGGCTCCCACCACCTGGGCCCCGCTGGCCTCCTCCCCATTTCTACAGGCAACCACTGGTGGAGCGTGTACACACTCACACACACACACACACACACACACACACACACACGCTCCTCCTCAGGCATCTCTGGGGGCCACTCCCAGCCTGACAGGCTGAGCCTTCCAATTCTCTGTTTTTTATGCCTCAGTGGTCAGGGTGTCAGGTTCCGGCGGAGGGAGGGAGAGCATGGTGACAGTGCTGGGCCGCAGCAGCCCAGCCTCGGCATATCCATCAGTGCCTCCTCCTCCTCCTCGGGGGCAGGGTGGGGGATCAGAGCAACCGAGCAGCCTGGAGAAGGGGGACAGCCACCCTCCCCTCAGGGCTCCGAGCTGTCCCATCAGAGGCACTTCCTGACAGCGTTGTGCCTGGACCCAGGGCACCAGGCTGTGCTGGCAAAGGCAGTCTCTACTTCTCCATCTAGCAACATCATGCTTGTCTGCCAGGCTCAGCTCCAAGGCCACCTCTTCCGGGAAGCCTCCTTGATCTCCAGCCCCCGGAAGTGCAGGTCTTGGGTCCATTCAGCTGGAGTTAACTGTCTGTGTTACCTACCCTCCACCCTCCACCACCATTACCCTGTCCCCAAATTGGCTCTCTGATCCCTCCTTCTCTGGGAAGCCCCCTCTTCAGGGGGACTGTTTCCCACAGCATTCCACAGCACCTACATGGGAGTCTCCTGTGACGTGGGAGTGTCTGTCCTGCGGGTCTGGGTCTGATTCCTCTCTGCACCTGTGTGCTACCCCCTCGTGCTCCCTGTGTAATGCCCCATCCACAGCAGACAGTCGGCGTTCGTGGATGGCCAGTAGCTCGCCTGCCTCTACCTGATACGTGATGGTCCCGCACATATGTCTGCATGGCTCTCTCCCTCACCTCCTTCTAGGTTTTGCCCCAATTTCATCTCCAGACCGCCGAATTTAATACGGAAACTACTTCCACCCCATCCCTCTTTCCTGCTTTATTTTTTTCCATAGAACTGATCACGACCCAACATCTCTTGTTTTTTGTGCTCATCTTGTTAATTCTGCCTACTCCAATACAATGGAAGCTCCATGGGGGTAGAGAGTTCTGTCAAATTCACGTCTCCCTCCCCATGTCTAGTACAGGGCCTGGCATCTAAAGTCACTGAAAACTATTTGTTGAATGAATGAGCAGGGACACAGTGCACCAGGGACGCAGATGATGGCTCCCACTACTTCCGCATTAGTACTGAGAGCCGGGGGCGTACGGAGCACCTCCTGCATGCCAGGATTCAAACCGGTTTCTCTGATCCACCGGTGGGTTCCACTCACACAACCACTCTGCTCCTCGGTGGACAATGAGAACCCCAGGGACCCCCTGCCTGGTGTGCTGAGTGGGGGCTTTGTGGGCACCCTCAGCCAGCCCTGTCCCGTGAGCTGCGCTGGGAGTGTGCGCATTCAGGGTGAGGGGAGCTTCCCCACCCTGGGAAGAGGCTGACCAGTGCGGGGGCGGTGGGGGGGGTCCGGCCACCTGCTGGACACTTCGGGATGCGGTCTGATTATCCCAAGTGCCACAGAGAAAGCTAGTGTAGGGCGCCCTTGCCAAATGAGATGTGGGGAGGCCAGGTCCTCAAATACCAAGGAAGCTGCCTGTCTAGAGACCTGGCCTAGCCTGACCCCAAAGGTGGCTGAGAAGCAGCAGACTGCCTGGGTTCGAGCCCACAGCTACCACTGAACCCAGCGGTCCTCAGTCAGTTTGGCACAGAGGCTGGGAGCAAGGTCTCTGGAGCCAGACTGCCTGGATTGAAATCCTGAGTCGGCCTGGTCCTAACTCTGTGACCTTGGGCGGATCATTCAGCCTCTCCGTGCCTCAGTACCCTCCTCAGTAAAGTAGGAGCAATTAATAGCTGGCCCTGCATGTGATCACGGTAGAGACTGGACGGGTGATACACAGAGTGCCCGGAACACAGTGAATGCTCAGCAAATGTCGCCCATGATGACAGTGACCTGATCCTGCTCACCAAAGCCTCCCGGCATCCAGAATCTCACTGAACCCTCCTGACAACCCTGGGAAGCCCACAAGATGGGTACAACTGTCTGCATTTTCTGTGTGAGGATACGGAAGCTCAGGAAGGTGGGGGACTCAGAGGCTGGCCTCCTGCCCTCCAGCCCAGGACCCTCTGCCTATGTGACAGTGCTGTCCCATCTTGGGCCTCTGTCTCTTTTTTTTTTTTTTTTTTTTTAAAAAGACCCTTCTTGTCAGCTGAGCTTGAATTTCACTTCTCAGGGGCCGTGATGCTTCTAGCAGCAAAGAAGGCCCTGTCCTTGGGGGCTCAGTGGGTCCCACCTGCTGCTGGCTTCTCTGGGTCTGGAGGCCAATCTCCTGCTTCATCTCCTCTGCTTAAATTCACCACACTCATGACACACTCATGACACCCGAGGAACCTTACAATAGCTGCTTAGAAAAGTGAATCCTGTCCAACCAAGAGAAGGTCTGGGCAAAGCACTGGAGGCACTTTCTGGGCACTGGGGAGCACGTCAGCCAGGAGAGAGAGGATTTTGATATGCAGAGGGAGGCAGGCTCTCCCAGGCACATGCAAAGGTGTGGGGTGGGACTGGTCAGAGTGCGTCTCTCTGCGTGGCCAGGTCATCGTGAGGCCCAGCAGAGGCAAACCCCAGAGCAGAACTGGGGGGGTAAGAACATTATGCTTTCCTCACATTAGAGCTGGGACCCAGGGGAGACTAGGGAGGACGAGGAGCTGGAGGACAGGCTGGCAAATGTGAGCCTGTGGTCAGGGAAACCAGACAGGTGACTGCTGCCACAGTCCAAACAAGAGGGAACGGGGGCCTGGGAGAAAACGTGGCTGCAACGTGATGCTCTCCAGGGCAGAAAATGGAAGTCCCCTCTTCAGGCTCATTGTTAGGACCCCCAGAAGTACAGCTAGCTGGGCCGATGCAAAGATCACATAATAAACACCTTCCCAGACGGGAGCCACACGTGACTTGAGCACGGCTATAATGTATCAACTTGTGGAATCGCTGTTGTACACCTGAAACTAATGTAACCTTGTGTGTCAGCTGCACTCACAGACAGAAATGAATTAAAAAAAAAAAACCTTCTCTTATGACTGTCCAGCACAAAGGACAACACGAACCTCTTGTTTCTTTCTACTAACTGATCCATGCTTTTGGCATCTCTCAAAAATACCAACCCTTTAAGTTGGGCAAACTTTTCTTGATGCACTAATAGAAAAATTTCTGTGAGGCAGACTGGGGTGCCAGCTCAGCCCACAGACAGTGAGTCCTCCACCTGGAAGGCATAGCACACCGGCCCTCCTCGGAGACCGCTCCTGGGCTGCTTGGGGTTGGTCACATGTAAGCCCCTAGGAACGCTCACCAACAAAACAGGTCCTCATCTTCTCCATCCCCTGCCTCCTGGGAGGGAGCAGTCCCGAGGGGAAACCAGGACTGGAGTGGGACCAGACTGGGAGTCAGCACTACAGGTTGGGCCCCCCTCCCCATATGACACTACAGGTTGGGCCCCCCTCCCCATATGACACCATGAGAGGAGAAAGCAGGGCGGGGTCCGGGAAGGTGTGCACACAGAGGGGTGCGGGCATTCCTGTGGAAGGGCTGGGCAAGGGTAGGCTCTGCACTCAGCCCTCCGCATACTGGCTGTGTGGCCTTGGGTAAGTGACTGAACCTCTCTGGGCAGAGTCTCTTCATCCTGAATAGAGGCCTACATCATAGGACTGGTGAGAGGGGAGAGAAGGTAATGGTACCGGGAGACGAGAACTCCCCTCTCCCCATATGCAGAACGCTGAGGAAGCAGGTGATGGGGGAGGAGGAAAGGCCTCCTCTAAAAGCTGAGAAGGCCCTAAAGGAATTATAAGGCTTCCACTGAGTTCTTGGACATGCAAAAGAAAGCCCATACTGGCGTTAGGGATGGAGTTTAGAGACCAAAGCACTGTGCATAAGAAAGGCCCTGTATCCCAGGAGGTTGTTTTCAGGAGAAAAGGGCAGAGGCAGGAGCTGGGCTCAAGCCCCAGTGTGGGGAGGGTAGGGGGTGAGGAACATATAAGTGGGTGTCTAGATTCCCATTTTAAGTTGTCCCTCCTGGAGCCTATAACCACCCCCTCTGCCAACCACCATCCCAGATGCATTCAGTAAAGCCAACTCGGTCGGTGTTTTCTTCTTACACGGGAATCGAAGATGGTGGCCAAGTGCTGTGTCTGGTGGCCAGTGGGGCTGAGATGAAAGAATGTGGTCCAAGAGCAACAGAGATCAGAGAGCCCGAGCATTCGGTGATGTCAGGGAGCCTGAGCCCAAGGTTGTGAAAGTGAGCCTCCCCTGGAAACGTGGCAGAAATCTTGGGGAGGACATAGGGCTTTTCCGCGACGCAGGGAATAAGGGTTCGAGTCCAGCTTACTTGATCTAAGGTGCCACAAGATACCAGCTGTCTGTGGTGGGCACCGTGCACTGGGTAAAGGAGTGGTGGGGTCGGGGGGGAGGGGCAACTGCATGAGCAAAAGCCAGGGGTGGGAACAGGTAGATGGGACATGAAAGGACTCTGGGGCACAGGAAACAGACTCCCCCCTGCTTGGTGGCTGTCAGCAGGCCCAAGAACAGCGGGTTGGCTCCTTTTCAGGGTCCCACTCAGGACCACAGCCACAGGGGTGCTCCACCCTTCACTCCCACACAGAGCTGTCTACCCGGGAGAAGACGGCCAAAAATGACCTCTGGAGTCAGACAGACCCAAGTCCAGGCCAGACTCTGCCACTCATAAGCTGGGTGGCCTTGGGCACATGAATTTACCTCTTGAGCCTCAGTTTTCTTGTCTGTAAAATGGAAGGAAAGAAAATCTCTATTTCTGAAGCTTGTGAAGGTCACAAGACTTAACAGTTACAGAACTTTGCAAACCCTCATGTGTCGAGGACTTGGTGCCTTCTCATTGATGGTAGAAAAAACTGCTCCCTGCTCCCCCCCCAGACCCTCTGACCACAGCCCTGACTACTGAGAAAGGGCCCTGACACACAAACTGAAAGTCCTTCCAAAGCCACTGAACAGAGTAAAGCTGAGGAATGTATGTTCATTCCTCGAAGACTCAGAAAGAAAGCAGAGGCTTAAGAAATTCAGGATAAATGGTGGGTTTCCCCAGAATAGTGCTGTCTTCCAAATTTACAAGAACGAGTGGTGAAGATCAACGAGGTCACTAGAAAGGACTGATTAAAATAAAAAGTTTTTAATTTTAAGGCAGCTTTCCTGGAGATTCTGGGGCCAGGAAAATTGTCAGAAATCAGAGATGTTTTGTTTCTCCTTTGCTAAAAGCTCAGAGATGGCAAGAAAGTCGAAGTTTCCTAAAATTCTCAGAAGTGACAGGTAAATCGGCTCAGTGTAGCTCTTAATTAACCCAAAACGACACCTGCCAGATGATGGGGATTTGCAGAGCTCGCCGGGGGCCGACCCCATCTGCAGATGGTGGGCTCCCACCTCTGCTCGAGACCTTGGCCGGCTGTAATTAACATACGGAAAGTCTTTCAAAGTGACTTCGCAGCCAAGTTCTATTTCTGAAGGATTGAAGCTGGGCTTTGAGAGAAAAGCTTTGCAGAAGAGGAGGAGGAAGGAATGATGTGAAAAGGACCATGAGATTTCTCCAGCTGCTCCCCGTGGTCCTGGAGAACTGTATACCATGCTACGGCTCGGACACAGCAGGTACTCTGCGTGGCCATCTATAGCTAGAGAGGTGACTAGGACTTGCCACACAGGCCCCAGCTTTCAAATGGCAATTTCAAATGGGGCAATTGTATATATATACAATTATATATATTACTATTTTAGGGGTCACGTGTACAGCATACATGTATTTACACGTATATGTGTATACAGACATATACACATATACACACGTGTGTACATGGATGTGCGTGGGGGGTGCGTGCACACACATCAGATTCTGGGGCTCTGTCAAAGCCTCTCTGAGTGACTTTGGTCAAGCCCCTTCTCCTCACCGAGACTCCGTTTTCTCATGCGTGAAGGAATCTCTCTCTACGGCAGAGATTCGAACAAGCAGCCTCAAACGGCTTCCAGCACTAACAGTCTCCCCTTTCCTACCTTCACTGCGCTCACCCCCAGACGGGTCCCCTGGAAGGCCAACGCCTCTCAACCTCCTTCTCTCCAGAGCAAGACCTCCGTGGGCTCCCAACAGGGAGAGGAAAACCCGGACAAACTCAGTAAAGGTCAGCCCTGTCAGCCCGGACAGCCTGGCACACAGCATCGATCCATTCCTGGGAAAAACCTCTTCTCCCACCAGCTCAAGCCAGCCATGAAGGCCTTCAGAAAAATAGAGAAGAGAAAAACCGAGAGAGAGGGCAAGAGTGAGGGAGCGAATGCAGAATGTGTCTCTCATTTCTGCTTCTCGAGAGAGCCGTGGGCTTCGAAGTTGAACGGCGGGGCTGGGTGGGCCCCCGTGAGACCCGGCTCTGTCGCTGACCGGCCATGAGGCGGATGTGTGACCACTGTGGGCTTCAACTCAGTCCCCTGGGGTTAGGACCCTGTTGTGCCTTTAGCCCAACTGCTGCTGTCTACAACCACGGGAACCCGAACGCAAGGACCCTTCAGGGAACCCAAGGGAAACAATGCCACTGTTGCATCTGCAGCACCTCCACAGGGGGATTCAGGGCCCATGCCAGACCCCACCAGCTGGCTGCCATCAGAGGCAAGAACTGGGGTCTTTGAGACACATGGGACCAAACAAAACATATTGGTGGTCAGCCCAGTGTTTTCAAGGGGCAAGGGTGTCATCGGCCACAAGCAATTTACAACTGTTGTCTTGTCCCCTGAGACTGACTTCCCATCTTTCTGTACCAGTCTGGCCCCTGTAGATATTTCCGGCGGAGACCCTTGGCTATCCTATGGCACGTTTTGAGCAGTTCTGGTTCCATTTAATCTGCTCTCCTGCTGTGGTGTTATTCCAAAGTCTTGTTCCACTGCCCTCATCTACGCACACAATGTGCCAATGGCTCTCGCAGCCTCACTAGGGTGCAAGACAACACCTGATTTGTGCGTATGGGTGTGGGGCAAGGCAGGTCCCAGTCTATGGTGTGCCACCCCCCACCCGACACCGGGAGTGCCCACACGCAGCACAGTTGTGAGAAACAAGCCTGCGAGGCAGTGACCAGAAGCCCCCTTGTGCCATTCAAGGACCCACAAGGTCGGTCCCAGCGAGCTTCTGAGCCACACCTCCCAAGGCCCCCCATCCCAAAGGCCAACAATGGCCATTCCCCACATGCTCCATGGGGCCCCTCTCCATCTACTCATGCTGTGTCCTTCATCTGAAATGCCACTTTCCTCTTCCTCCTCATGTCCAATCTCCCAACTTGTCAAGACCCGGCTCAAATACTGCTTTCTGGATTGCTCGTCCCAGCTGAGAGCATTCCCCCACCTTCCCCTGAGCCCTCAGCCCCATGGCCCAGAGCACTTCCTGCTCAGACTCGGAGTAGTTGTGACCCCTATCTCCATTCCTCTGTTGCTGAGTCTCCTCCTTGAGGGTGGGAACCAAGACGGATCCCCACATGTGATGGACAGCTCGTGGCAACCTCCGCTGCCCCTAGCACGGGCCCAGCCCCAGCACACATGCTCGCTGAGGGAGCACCGTTTGGCCATCCCCTTTCAGTGTCAGACCGAAACAGCTCATGGGATCATGCTACAAAAGCATTACTAAAACCCTGGTTCTTGATCTTTGGTGGAGGCATAAGACAGAGAGACAGGGAAAGGCAGCAGAACACACTGAAAAGGGCAGGGCCCAGTTTGTTGCAAGGGCTAGAGTGCGGTCCCGTGGGGGGAAAGAGCGCTGCATGGGTACTCTCCTGAGGAGCTGGGCCCCCTCCAGGCCTTGCCAGGCCTCTCGAACACACAGTGACAGCACCAAGCCCAGCTCACTGCAAAAGAGTTTAAGAGAAGTTTCATCATTGTGGTTTTGCTTTTGTGTTCTCAAAAGGCAAGAGCAAAACCCATTGATAGTTACAGCTCAGAAAAGAACAGGACCAAACTGCATTCCTTGGGCCGCAGCTGGGATGGATAACTGGGAAGGGTTGTTTTTTTTCCCTACCATCCACGTGGTCATCAGAAGATGCTCAGTCTGGAAACCAGAAGGTTTTCTTTGAGTGACCTTGTCAGAAGCCCTCATTGCATGCCCTAAACTGCTAGGCTCCTGATTCCACAGAGTTCAGTTGGAATAACACTGAGCTGTATTCCCAAAAGAGTCCAGCTCACACGCGTCTGGTGGATGTCTAAGAAACTCACCAGGATTTTGGTAAATCTTTTCAATTCAGCATTCACAGGGGCCCTACTCCACCCAGAGCTCTGTGCTAGGCCCCCCGAGAGGGTCTCAGACTCCGCATCTCCAGGAACTTCCTGCATTCTAAGGGGTTCTTAGACCCAGAACTAGAAATTCGGGTATGAGAAAAGGGTGAGGCAGGTTTGGAAGCAGGGGTATCTGGGAGGGCTTCTTGTAGGAAGTGGCTGAGCTGTGGGCCTCAGTGAACATTCAAGCTTCATCATTTAGCAGGTGACCGAAGCCTGTCCCTATGCCCCTCCTGCCAGCCCTGGCTGTGTTCAGAAGAGTCCAAGCATGCTGCCCCTGTTGCCAGGGAAGGGAGCCTGGGGACGAGGTCAATCTCCATCCCTTCCCAAACAGGAGGCCAGTTTAGCAGGATGAAGTGTGTCCTGGCCTGGAACAGGCCACAGAGGCCCGACGACGCAAAGGCGAACGCAGCACCCTGCCCAAAACCCCCAGAAACTCTTCAGCTTGCAACCACATCGTGATCTTTGCAGGTAATTGTAAAGTGCGGGCCTGATACTCTGCACGGACAGAAGCTGCGGCGATGGTAACTGAGGGGATGGGGAGCCCAGGGGGCCTGCGGCCGGTCAGTCCCCGTCTAAGCCCCTCAGCCATGTAGCTGAGTGGCCTCGGAGAAGTCACTTTACCTCTCGGAACCTGAATTCCGCTTGTTCAACGTGGTATTACGACACTCGCAGGACTAAATGATATCAACACATTTCAAAGTCCTTTGTGAATCAAGACGTGTTCTACAAATGTGAGGGGCTATTCGATGCTTGACTCAGTCCTTGGCACACAGCACAGGCTCTGTGCGATTGCTGAAAGGGTGGAGGCACTCGGGCTTGTTTTTAGTGAAAATTCTATTTCTAGGTAGTTTCCTCATACTTCAACAAGTGCCCCAAATGCTTGATTGTAGAGAAAGCCTTAACCTAGGAGTTAGGCCCCTGATCTCATTCTGTCTCTACCACAGTATGACCTTGAACATGTCTCTCAGGTTCACATAGCCTCAGTTTCCCCAGATGGACAATGATGGGGTGGGAAGTAGACAAGATTGGGTTCCAATCTTTCTGCCACTAAATACCTCTTCATCCCAGACTCCTGTCCAAAGGACCCTTTGCTTGCTTAATGATGAGTCTAATGCCATGTCCCTTTAAAGTATTCAATGAGGCCTTTTTGGGGGGTAATCGACAGTTTCCACCAGGCTGACTGTAAAGCCGTTCTTATTGGCTCCCAGACTCAAAAGTGGCTCCAGCCTCCTCCAGCTCGGGGGGCCCTCTAGCCTCTGGGCACATTCCCGGAGCCTTCAGGGACTCTGCCTCTCCCCCCAATGTCAGCCTGAAGCTGACTTACTTTTCTGTGGCCTAGACCTTGGCCTGTCCCTCAGAGCTTCCAGGGGTCCTCCTCGGAAGAAATCACCTCCCCCTGACCGGGCCCAGCTCAGTGCAGAGGCGTGAGCATCCCGCCGCTGACTAATGAGAGGGAGGTGATGGTGTCATACCTTGCTGGGAAGTCACAGTGCTAGTCCCGACCTGAGCCGCCTGCCATCAAATTTTAATGCTGCTGCTGACATATTTATGGAATGCCTCACCAAGTGTTTGCGAGGACACCAGACAAGATTTACCTTCACAATTACTACTACGATGCACAGGCTTTGCTGTGCGCTGGGAACGCAGTAGCACAGAGGACCTGAGCACCAGTGCGCCCCGAAGGAATCCGCTCAATTCCACACAACTTTCCTACCTCCAGCACGCGGGGCCTGGGGCCTGGGGAGGCAGAGATGAATCAGACACGGTCCCTGCCTACCGAGAGCCCCCAGTCTGCGGGAGGGGGCAACACACCATAAATTACATGGATCCTGGGTGCCTGGGGACCCGTGCGGGGATACAGGTAGAGAGGCAGGCAAGGCTGAAGAGGGGGAAGGGAGCTATTTCTCTCTCGGAGTCAGGGTTCAGAAGGAAGCCAAAGACTGCAGCTCTGAGGGATCATTCAGCTGCTTCACCTCTCCCGGTTGCTTCTCTGCTGGGAAGGGCTCCCTGGCCTCTCTTATCTCTCCCCCATGCTGGCCTCCAGACTCATCAGCCCCCTCCTTCAGTACCTGCACCCCCTTCCAGCCTCTCCTCTGCCTTGGAGTGGGATGCAGCCTCCCAGCTCCTCACCCTTCCTCATTGTGTCAATGCCTTTCTCTTCAAGTTGCATTGCTTTCCCAGAGCAGAGCTGCCCTCGGGGCGGGAATAATGGGCAGTGACCCAGGCCAGGGGTTCTCAAACCTTGCTGCCTATTAGAATCATCTGGGGAGTTTTGAAAAACCCAGAGGAGCAGGACACACCCCATGCTGGTTAAACTGGAATCTCTGGGGTGGGGCCAGATATCAGTACATGTCTAAACTTGTGAGGTGAATGCAATGTGCAGAGAGTTCGAGAACCAGTGGATAGCTACTCGAGTGTAACCACATCGGCATCACTGGGGAGCTTGTTAAAAATGCAGCATCCTGGGCTCCGCTCTGGGCTTACTGGACCAGAATCTACTCTGGAAGATGACCCCCCAGGTGGCTTGTCTGCAGGAACGTTTGAGAGACACTGCCACCATGCAAAGGAGTTTCCCAGTGTCCTCAGGGGCACACTACACTAGCGTCTCATCCCCAGGTCCTAAGGAGGCTAACCTCTAAGAACACAGAGAACGGCCCGCCGGTGTGGGTGAGCTCCAAGCCGGTCACGGGCAGCCACCACCGTGACTCGGTGAGCTTGAGCAGGTGCTCGTTCTGTGCAGGGAGCTGGATCGTGACCTCCCCTCAGGCCAGTCCTCACAACTCCAAGGACCAGAGGTAGTCTCTTCTTTACCACAAACTCACTGCAGCAAGGCCCTTTCTCAGTGCAGGCCTCAGTTTCCCCAGGAGTGTAGTGAGCAGGTCAGCCCTGAAATCAGCTGTGCTGATGGAGATCTCTTCTTTCTTAAATTCAGCCGACATGTTCATCCGTGTCCTCTGTGACCAGCCCACAGATCGGGCTGAGAGGCAGCTCTGGGGGAAACAACCTGGGGCTCTGTGGGAGGAGGGGAGATGTCTTTGGGGGCCGAGGAAGGAAGAGTGGAGAAGCCTCCCAAGGGAGCAAATGCAAGGCTAGGTGGGGGGCACCACAGATGTGCTGGGGAGAGCTGGCCTGTGCCTACCTTGATGCGAGGCACACAGCAGATAGTCTATTTATCCACTTACCTACCAGATATTGACTGAGTGCCTACTAACTACCTGGCACTGTTCTAGACACTAAGGATACAGCCATGAACAAAACAGACTAAAGACCTTGCCCTCATGCAGCTTGTATTCTAGTGGTACAAACAGACAATAAACAAAACAAATAATTAAAAGTACAGCATATAGCATATGTTAAGGAAAAGACATCAAGTGGTGAAATTTTAGATAGAGTGAGCAGGGATGGCTTCACCAAAACATGACTTTTGAATAACAAGCTGAGGAAGTGAGAATTAGCTATGTATCTATCTGTGGGAAGAGCTCTCCAAGCAGAAGGATCATCAAGTGCAAAGGCCCCGAGGCACGAGTATAGGCAGTATGTTAGAAGAGCAGTGAGGAGGTCTGTATGGCTGCAGAGGAGAAGTGAAGAGGGGCAGGCAGAAGATGAGGTCAGGGAGGGAAGTGGGGAGGGGGAAAGATGATATAAGGACTCTGGCCCTTGCTCTAAGTGAGCAAAACGGGGACATGTCCTGACTCAGATTTAATGCCTTGCACTGGCCACTGTACTGAGAATGGCCTAACGAGGCAGCACTGGCAGTGGGGAGGCCAGGAAGGATGCTGCTGCAAACGTACTGAAAGACTGACCTGTCTACCGAGTGCTCCCCTCCGGCCATTGGGAGTCTAACGCCACGAGGTTGAGAGGGGCCAGGCTGTGTGGCCAGGCAAGCAGACGGTCATCTGGCCACAGCCAAGGACACCTACAGAAGGAGGCTAGATGTGGGCTGGTGGGTGGAAGGGAAAGCACCTGGCTCTATAGGCCATCGGGCCAGCCCCTTCCTCTCAGAGTCTATAACAAAAGTGATAACCAAGGGTCCCCGCAGGGTTGTGAGGAGGATTCCAGGAGAGTATGCAGGTCCCAACTGAGGGTAAACTGAGAAAGGGTGGGGTGGCAGGAGACCCTCCTGTCCTGTACTGCCACAGACCTGGAATGCAGCAGGGTGTTGCACCCTGACTCTCCACTAGGGGGAGCCTGGGCAATTCTTCCTAGAGCAGAAATGCAGTTTGCAGGCATCCATCCGGTCTCACCCCGGGAATTTTGGACATCTCCAGGATGGCCTTCTAGGGTAGGAATGAATGTACCCTTGAGCTGTCCTCATCGTGTCTGGGACCCTGTGGTTGGTAGGACTCGTTCTCTTCAAGAGCTCAACAGCAGCTATTGAGAGATTGGTACATAGAACCCTAAAGTTCCATCAGGCTTACGCCCTGGGCCCCAGATAAACAAACCAAAGACCAGGTGGACAGGAAAAGCCACAGCTGGCTGAAGGCGTGTGATCCGAGGTCCGCATGATTTTTAGCTCACCCAGGCACACGTCTGCACATGTTTCCTCTCTTGGTCCACGGGTTATTAAATGTGCCTTCTAAACCCTTCCTGAGCATCTGTTCTGTGCTAGGCTCGGTGCTGAGCAGTGGGTGGGGCTGTGGTGCAGCAGGGACTCAGGCTCATGAGCCCTCTTCTGCCTCCCAGACAGCCAGGAGCCAGCTGGGGTTTGGGATTTCTAAGGGTCTCTCTTACCTCTGCGTTTATCTGAAGGCTCAAAAGACCCAATAAGGTTTCCTTGAAACAGACAAAGGAGCAGGGCCGCCATGTAGGAATGAGTGGGTTGTTCACTGCATACGAGCTACCAGCTGATCAGCTGAGTGGGGACTGAAATCCACCCCGCTCTGCACTCACCAAACCCCGCCTCTGGGCACGGGGCTGGCATCTGGCTCATGGGCAGGAAGGGGCAAGCTCCTGAGAAACAGCACAGGGAGCTTCACGCCTCATGGCCCCCCCTCTTCGCCTGCAGCAGCTTCTTCATTCTACTGTCACAGGTCAGGAGGGGAACATAAGGATGGATACGGTGGACCCCAAAGACAGTCCTACCTGGGCCCACTTGGGTTCTCTTCCTTCCACCCACATTTATTTAGTCCCGAGGGTGTGCCAAGCACAGAGAGGGGAAGGTGACTCCCCCCAAAGGCTGGTAAACCCGGAGGCAGGACTGAGGCCCAAGGGTGTGGAATCCCGGTCTAGGGCATCGCGCCCACAGCACACACATTCCAGCCTCCCCCAGTTCTCCATTATGGCTGAAGGAATTCCATGAATCATTTGGACAGAGACAGGTATGCGGGAGGGTGTGTCCTGTGTTAAGTCGGACCAAGAAGACAAAGAAGGGAGAACAAGGCAGGATCTGAATTTGCTCCTTGTGGATGTGCATGTGGGAGAAGGTGCCCCACAGTCCCCACTCTCAGAACCCACCTGCAGCAAGGGTCCCTGTGCCCCAACCAGACCCCAAGTTGGGGGTGGCGGAGGCCACAGCTCCACCCTGACTCTGTCCCATTGCCCCAGTCCAGCCAAGGCTGGTGGACCAGAGCACTGGCCAGCCTCCCCCACCAGCCCACCTGCCTACTTGCCTCCTTCGGCCAGCCGGCATGGTGGCAGGCCCTGCCTGCTCCCTGGGGAGTCCGCCGCCAGGCCTGATGGCGCTGATGGAGGGAGGGAGGCCGCCAAGCTGTCAGTCTGGAGGTGCCCCTCGGAGCCCCTCCTGGCTGGAGCGAGGAGGGTGGGCCGGCGCCGGAGCTGGGCTGTCAGGGCCTTCACAGAGACGAGGCCGGAGAGGCGCTGCCTGACAGCTCGCCCACCGAATTAGGACCATTTGCATGCTAATTTCCAGCGCTCTAACGGGCTGGCAGGCTGGCTGGGGTGTGTAGAGTGTGCAGAGAGAGGCACCGGGGCCTCCCTGCCCGCGATGGAACAATGCTTGACTGATCTAGCTGCGTTAACGAGCAAATTATGGTAATTTTGTTATTACAAATGCATAGAAATTTCCAAAGCGGGCAGCCATTCAGGGCAGCTCCCTGCTCCTCCCCACTCCTAAATACGGAGCCCCCTGTTTGTACACATGGGCCTGGCACCCACTTCAGGGACGAAGATTTCCAGGGGCCAGGCTTCCCTCGGAGCCCTCCTGGGAGGCTGGCCACAGCCCAGAGCATCCCTTCCTGTCAGTGGGTGAGCCCTCGACTCCCGCCTCCACCAAACCTCATCTTCTTATCCCCTGGAGTCCCTGTTTAGTCCCTGGGCCTAGCGATCCCGCAAACCTGCCACAATCGAGCTGATTTCTTTCCATTCTGAGCAGGTAATGTGGGTGATTCTCCTTGTAGAGGCTCCAAGGACTTGAGAAATGCAATTATTTCCATGCCTACTCTGTGAACTGGGCTCAGCACCCAGGAAGAGCTGAAGGATTGTCTGATGAAGGAAGGGAGGGAGGGAGGAAGGCAGGCAAGGAAGACCAGAACTCATGCCACGATTGAGGACAATTAAGAGACCCCACCCCTGGTCCGCTCACTGGTGGTGTAATTAATCTAAGACCTCATCAGAGGAGTTTGTTTGCCAACTGGCAACCAGCAACCCCTCCTGGCATTTATAACCGTCCACTGTCAAAAATCACAATTTGTCTCAGTTTTTCTGGTGATCTTCTTCTTGATTAAAACTATGTTTTTGGAAGCATGTTCTGGAGCACATCCAGACAGAAACTGTTTCCAAGAAAGTGAGCTCCCTGCTCCCAGCCGTGCAGCCTAGGCAGCTCCAGGTGCAGAGCTGGGCACAGAGCATGGCCTTGATGGTGGGACCCTGTCAAAAACCAGTCCACTCGTGGAGGGGAGCGCGCAGCCGCAGCATCACTCCCAGTCCTCTACGTGTGACCCACCAGCCGTCCTCCCACTTTAGAACGGGGATTTCAGGTTTGGGCTGATGTTATTGAAAGGTCAAGAAGCTGTCTCAAATCCATTCTGGTAGTCAGTGGGGAATAAATCATCAATTACAGAGGAGCACGGCACCGAGGAAGGTCTGCTCCAGGTGGCCAAGGGAGCCTGAGCTGGCCTGGGACTCGCAGAAGAGCAGGGGAGGCAGAGACGTAAATGCGAGCAGAGACTTTATAACCTCAGCTGGGGTCGTGGCCAGATTTTTCTATTTGTCTGATTTTCTAATTGGGTCACAACTTCCAGAGGGAAACTGAACCCAGGAAAAGAAAACAATCATTTCTTTTTGTCTTGCTGCCTGGCTCTGGGGGAAAAGCAGAGAGTGGGAGGAGCCAGGGCCTTGGCGTGGCCCACAGGTGCCCTGCAGAAGCTCTGATGGGCCCCGGGGGACCGTAACCGTCTCTATCCCAGCTGGCCGGGTCCCAGGGCTGGGGGAGAGATGTGGGCTCAGGAAGAACACGCCAAGGTGGGGGTAGGTGGGGTGGGAATCCTGCTTTGGATTGTTCTAGAAGCCAGGTCACCCAGAGCCCACCCCAGGAATACCAGACCTGCCTGAGGTCAGGAGACAAAATGCTTTCTTTTCATTGCCTCAGGGAAAGACTGAAAGTGGGGGAAGCGGGGGCATTGGTATTTGCCCAGCGGGAACCACAGGGCAGGCAGCTATCACTGCAAGAAGGCCAGTCTCGCTCTTCTTCTGATTGGCTCTGTGACCCTGAACAAGTGCTTTCCCTGACCTCCTCTGCACACTCGCAGCCTGGTTTCTCAGGTTCACTCCAGCCCCATCCATCCGTGACAGAAGGAGCTGCAGCTACAGAATGTGTGAGGGCCACGTCCACCCCTCAGCGAGGAGTGTGTTAGAGCAGAACCCTCCCCACACCCCAGAGACACACCCCAATCTAGACCTGGGCTCACCGCCTCCAGCGCCTTTCCTACAGGCAGATCCCCCAAAGCCAGCGATGGGGCCCTCAGCTGGGGCCCCCACTGAGTCAAGGCCTTTGCTGCTGCCCCCCCTTCCCATTATCTGCTCCACACCCCACCACGAAGTCCTGGGTAATGGCAGGTGATACACAGCTGGTCTCCAGGTTCGATTCCCTTGCAGCCATTTTCCCAAGTGTCTCCAGCTTCTTTCTGGGGAGTTATGTTTCCAGAAATCGCCCCTCAAAGTGCTCTCAGTAAGTCTGTACATTGACAAAGCCCCGATGGAGGGCAAGTTCCAGGGGCTGTGAGGATTTGCTTCAATCCTGTGTACAGACACAGCACCTCCACTTGCCTAGAACTGCTCCTGTGCGCCCTTCTCTAATTTCTAGATGTTAACACAGTGTTTCTAAGTGTCAGACACCAAATTGCCAAGTCCTCCCCCTGTCATCTGGACTGGACCACCTGCTAGCTGTGTGACCACTTTTCCTAAGCCTCGGTTTTCATCTCCGTGAAATGGGGCTACGAACTTTACCCTCCTTGCACCACGGTGTGGATCCTCTGAGATTACACGCGAAAGAGGCTTGTAAATTGTAAAGATCTGTCCAGATGGCGGTTTGTATTCTTCGCATTGTTGTGAACAAGACCTCAAAATGGCCACAACTGTCATGCATCCTGCGCTGGCGGGACAATGCCCAAGGCATTTGTGACCTGGGATCGCTCTTTAGACAAAAAGACATGATAACACAGTTGTCATTTTAAAAATTTCCTTACTTGCTCTTTTATCTCTCTCGCTCTCTTTTCCACTCCTTCCCTCTTTCTTTCTCTTTCTTTCAACCCTGGGTCTAAGTCTCCCTGATTTGGGTCCTTTATTTGTGCCGTTGCACATAGACTCCTTATAAAGAAAATTCATTTGTTCAGGGTCACCGCGTGGTTTTTCATTAAAAACAAATTACCCGCATTCAGGGAGGACATCTGGGCTTCGCGGGTCCCATTAATGACTATATTTCCAGCCTCCCCAGCCTGGTTGGGCTCCCCTTGCCTGTCACCCCGCGTTCCCGGCCCCGGGAGGACAATGAGAGTGACAGTCAAGTGAAAGGGAAAACATGAGGGATGAGGACGAGAGGCGAGTCCCCTGAGAGGGGAAGGAGGGAAAAGTGAAAAAAATAAATAACTCAAACAGAGGGTAACAAGGGCCATTGTCTCGGTGTCTTCCAGCCAGAGCAAATATTGGAAGAAAGAGTGGGGGCATGGAAGTCAAGCTGGAGCTCTCTTTAATTACACAGTTGGGCCCTAAGCCCCTGACCCTACACCGGACAAGGGAGGGAGGGGCGTGTGCCTGATGCAAATGAATTCCACCCATCTCCATTGAGCGCCTACTGTATTCAGGGACAGAGCAGGTGGAGGATTCCAAGAGGAGCAACCAGGGGATGGGAGCACTCAGTCACCACAGCTCTGACCATGGGCTGTGCCCTGGGGTGTGCTCACGGGAGAGAGGAGGCCCCAGGGCGGAGTGGGGGGGCGCTGGGGGAGGCTTCCTATAAGACAGAGCATTTGATTTGGTGCCTAGAAGGATGGGTCAAACATGGAGAGGGCAAGATGGGGAGTTGAAGGGAAAGTGCTAGGATCCCAAGTGTGTTTCTCTGGTGTCCCAGCTGGGAAGAGCCTCTTCTGGGCCATAAAAATGTCTCTGGGTCAGGAAGGCCAGCCACAGCCCTGACGGAGCACCAAGGAAACCAAGACCGTCTCCCGGGCCCAGAGCCCATTCCTTCTCTCCACGGGCACCAGGAGCTGGGTGAACTTGAGCATGAGCGCCAGGTGCCAGGCCCAGCTGCTCCCCTGTTGGCTGTGTACCCCTGGCAAGGCATGGTACCTCTCTGAACTCAGCTAGCCTGCCCCTGAAGCGGCACAAACACTCCAACCTCCCCAGGTACTTTCAAACCGCAACCTGGGATAACAGAGAGGGCTCCTTTGACACTACCAACCACGCAGGCAGGCGGGAGGCTTGCAGGTGGAACTAGCATATGCGCATAAGCATTTTGGCCTCATTAAGAAGTCTTTTGGAGAGCAGGAGCCAAGCCCTACTGGCTCTCCCTGCCCCCAGAAGGCTCAGAGCACTGCCAGAAGTTCTCTGGAGAGAAATCCCAGGTGGAGTGACCCACAGGCTTAGAGAGGGTGATCAGGCCAGCTGAGGGCTGACGGCTGATGAGGTCTTGTAGGTGGGGGCTGCAGATTCCAGCAAATCAAAGGGAGGAGAACACCGACAACTCCAGTAGGTTCAGTCTGGGTTTTTGGAAGAACTCGTGTGTGTAGAAGCAGACCATACCTATGTACTCACTGCCCCCCCACCCCCGATCCATTCATTGTCTCCCTCCTCACTCCACCTCCCACTGACTAACCTATGCGTCAACCCCAGTGACAAGCCAAGCCAGAGACTCATCTCTTCCTCGATTCCTCCCCTGACCCAGGGTTAGCTACACCCCTAACCTCTTACATTCCTTGATGTGAACAGCATTTCACAATTTCAGTAATACTCTGCAAAATCAGCTTCAGACAGCCCCCCCAACCCTCAAGAAATTCTGGAGCCCTCTATGCCTGGCATTCCTTGTCTAGGCTGCACCCCCCTTCTCTGAGCTCCCAGAGTCCCTGAGTTTACCTATTACCACATTCATCCCCCTAGATCCTTACTGACTTGCCCATCTGCACTACAGACTAAGAGCTCTTCATGGACAAGGGGCAGACTTTCACCTTCATATGCCCAGGTCCATGCATGGCACATGCAGAGAGTCAGGAGATGTTGGGGGGGAGGGGAAAAGGAAAGAAAAACGGATGGATGGATGGATGGATGGATGGATGCTGAAACCTGATCAGCTCAAGGTCCCACCATTATTTTTTATGTTCAGTATGTTTCAACAGGACATCAGGGTGCCTCCCATGCTGCTTCCTCCCAGACCCCCAAGTGCCTTCCTATGGGGGCACCTCTCCAAACCACCTTATAGTACTTCATCCATAAAGGTACCACAATAATGATACTTCTCACTCTAAAAATACAAAAGGGTTATTTTTATAATTTTGCTTCGGAAATTATTTGGCCACAAGCAATTTATCTAACCTATGGTTGGCTATGATTTCTCAGCATTCAAGATACAGACCAGGGAATTCTTGCACAGTGAGAAAATCCAACTTAAAAACTGTTCTCAAATGTAATGAAATTTTTATGAGCACTAAATTTAATAGTTAATGAAGTTAACATAATATTACAATTTGTAGACACTAAACTTAACATTTATTAATGCCAGTTTTCCAGCTTCCTTTTTGAATTTTCAAGGCAAAACCAGTTTGGGTCAGCCCTCACATCGTTGTAAATTCCTGAAAAGCTCTTGGGCCCTAGGCCCAGGACCTCTCAGGGACCCTGCATTCCCCATTACTGTCCCATAGGAAGTCCTGGCTAGGATGTCAACCTCTTTCTTCAGGAGCTCAAGTCTGGTAGGGGCTAAGATACACTCACAGATAATGTCATAAAAACAATGAGGAAAGTTACCCAGAAGAAGTGGGCTGGACCCTGAGCCTCCAATGGGTAGATGGCTAGGGGGCTGGTCTAAACCCTGGATACTATGGGGCACTGGCTCCCGCATGGGGACCCCTTCCTTCCAGGAGGGCTCCTCCCAGCCTCTATCTCCTAGCCCACACAGGTGAGCCAGGCCCAAAGCACCTTTTCCTCATCTACCCCAACCAGGACTTGACTATTTAACTGGAGAGAACGGCCACTCAGCCGTTTGGGAGACTTCAGGCAGGAAGTGGTATGGGAGGCAATGCAACAGAATGGCTTAAAATCCCCGGGGCTTGGAGTCGGGCTGCTCTGCCATTTGCTGTGTGGCCAGGTGCTGAGGATGACTCCCTGTTGCCGCTCTGCTAGGGCCTGTGCATACACGACCTGCAGCCCTTGTCCCCTGAGGGTGCATCTCCTAGGATCTGACTCGGCCCTTGGATTTAGGAGGATGAGGGCCCCAGGCCCAGTGAGGCCACCCATTCTCCTTCGGACACCCACACTTGAGGGCTGTGCACCTGCACTCCTCTCTGAACCAGTCCAAGAACCCAACTTCTTCAGGCTGGGAAGGCCTTAACAGCCACCAGGTCACCCTGCACCACTTCATTTCATCCAATGCTCAGATGCCCTCCACATACCTCAATTTCTTCTAAAGCAAAACCCGACTGTATCCCCCAATTTCCTAAAAAGGCATCACAACCCAGTTTTTTGTTTGTTTAAAAAAAAATACCACTTGCAAAGGCACATCAGGGAGAAACAAAAAGTCAGGAGCCCAGACATACAGTCTCCCTCACTCATGACTGGTTCTCAGTAACCGCCATCTGAGGGAGCAGAGATGGGGAGAGCCAGACACAGAATAGCCCAGAGGAGGAGAGATGTCCTCAACTCCTGCTCCGAGCTCCCCAGTGCTGTATACTTTCTGGGCAGCCGGTGAGCTCCCGGTTCTGGTAGGGGCACTCTTCCACAGCTAGGATTCTGCTTCTCACCTGTTCCTGCCATGGGGTGTGTGAGAAAGGTCTGTGATGCCCTCCCTCCCTTTTCCCTTCATGTTCCCTAAAAGGACACTCCGTTTAACGGAACTAGCTTTGCACAGTGGCAGTATCGTAGCCAGTGAGGTTTATCTGAGACACAATTATTGCTAATTGAAAACTTGGGGCACCTGTGTGACCTAGGTTGAGCGTCCGACTCTTGGTTTCAGCTCAAGTCATGATCTCATGGGTCCCAGGTTCGAGCCCCTCGTTGGTCTCCATGCCCAACAGGGACTCTGCTTGGGATTCTCTCCCTCTGCCACCCCCTCCCCTGCTCATGTGTGGGTGCATGTGCGCTCTCTCTCACTCTCCTTTTTTCTCAAATAAATACATAAATCTTTAAAAATAATAGCATCTAGATGGAAGAAATCACGGTGACCTTTGCTGCTTCTAAATTTTCCCCTAAAATTCTAGATTCTAAAAAGTCTGTAAGAACCCATCCCAGGTGCGGAGGCCCTGAAGGCTAGTCTTTGCCTGGCACAGCAGTGTTAGGGGACCCCCGCCCCGTGGAGACGTAGCAATGGGTATACAGGATGAGCATATCCTGAGGCCTCCGCCTTCAGCTCTACTCCTTGGAAGTCATTATCAAATTACACATGATGGCCCAGGGCCATTGCCTTACCACATCACAGACCCAGACCCGAAGGAAACTTGGAAGCATTTGCTGCCGACTTCCGCTCCTAACACAGCATGCAGGGATGACTTTTTATATCTGTCTCCCCAACCACTCTGTGAGCTGCCTGAGGGCAGGGACTGTGTCTGCAACACCACACCTAGCCTAGAACTGCCACTTTCAGGAAATGTGTGAAGAACAAACAAACAACGAGACACCTGCTGTGTCCCCCCTGGTTGAGCCTGGTATTCCCCCCAGTCAGTTCCGTTCCTGGTGTGGCAGAGTGACTAGAAGCCACTAGAGGGCAGCAAAGAGTCAGGAACGAGCAACAGGTGGCCACCCCAAGCCCAGGGTGAGCTTTGAAAGGCGTGGAGGGAGCTTCAAAAGTACCCAGGCCACAGGAACACCAGAAGCCTGGTGAGGGAGAAGAAAGAGCTAAAACCAAAGGCCATTCATTCTCTGAGCCAACACACTCTGAGCCTGATGCTTCGGCCTGGGAGGCACTTGAGGAGCACTGGTCCAATCTCCCCCCTTGATGCTTCAGTCCCTCCACCAGGTCCTTCCTGGTTTCTGTTAGCCCCTCCCCTCCCCAACCTGCCCATTTGCCTATCTTCAGCTCTAATTCTGGGGGAGGGGCTTTATACAAGGCTGGAAAGGGGTCCCTCTAGCTCCCATTCACTGGTCCTAGCCATGCCTTTCAAATTGTGCAGAGTATATACTCCCCATGGTCCACATGCTAAATGAAGCCCAGAAAGTAGAAATGGCATTCTCAGATCACATAGTGACGCCCTGGCTAAATCTGGCCGCAATCCAGGCCTTTGCCTCCCTGCTGGCTCCCCTGCCAGCACTCCTGCTTGGCAACAGTCTTGCTTGTGACTGGATTCCTTTGCAACTATTTCTCCCATGGGCCGCAAACTCTGCTGGAGAGTCCTCAATCTGATGTCAGCCTAGGTCAGGCCAGCTTTAGAGGCAGGCAGCTAGGTGTCTCTTCTGGCCACCACACCCAGCTGAGACCCCTCTATAAACAATAGTCATCACCATCATCATCAACACCTGCATGGCACTTACTATGTGCTAGGTGAAATTCTAAGAGTATTACACAAATTACGTCATTTAATGCTCACTCTTATTCCCATCGCCCCCATTTTATAGATGAGGAGGAAACGAGGGCACAAAGAAGTTATGTAACTTGCCCCAAGTCACACAGCTAGAGAGAAACAGAACGGGGATTCAAAACCAGGCAATCTCGCTCTGGTGTCCCATGCTTCACCATGTGGCTGGGAACAGGGACACAGCAAGTGAACAACCAGACCTAGCTTTGTGTACTGCGCAGACCTGACGGGAAAGCAGATGAGGATGGAGTAAACCACCAAGGAGAGTCCTTCACCTGTGCTTGGTATCATGAATGAAAAGAACAGGATGCTTTGTGAGAGGAGTGATGGGGGAGGGGTCCTGGTGTAGATGGTGTGGTAGGCAGAGCAATGGCCCCTGACCAAACAGGTCTACAGCCTAATCCCTGGAACCTGCGAGCATCGCAGGTGATACAGCAAATGGGGAACTGCTAACGAGCTGGAAGCTAAGGAGAGTACCCTGGATTATCCAGGTGGGGCCAATAAAATCCCACGAGTCCTCAGAAGTGGAAGAAGGAGGCTGGAGAGACAAGTACAAAGACGGCATCACAACAAAGGTTCAGCCCAATGTGGCCAGCTTTGAAGATAAAGCACTGGGGCCACCAACCAAGGAATGCAGGGAGTTTCTACACGCTGAAAAAGGCAAGGACACGATTCTCCCCTAGAGCCTCCAGGAGGGACACAGCCCTGCTGGTACCTTGACGTTAGCCCAGAGACCCATTTTGGACTTCTGATCTCCAGAAGTATAAGATGGGGAATTTATGTTTTAAGTCACTAGTTTGTGGTAACTCATTACATTAGCAATAGGAAGTTAATACGCATTTGGTTACTGGGAAGACCCCTCTGAGGTGAACCCCACAGGGAGGAGAGGGCTAGTCCTGTAAGAGCAGCAGAGAGGGGCTGAGGAGAAGCTGCACCTGCCTCTCCTTCCTCCCGCCAGAGTCCCGCGGGCACCACGCCTGCCCATCTCTCGCTGCCGTTCCACACCTCCTCGCTGGCCTCAGACTCCTGTCTATCCACCCTCACCTCCTTCTTTATGAAAATAAAAGCCATCAGTTAACTGAGTAGTTTAACTAAAAAGCATCGAGAAACAATATATGCCAACCCATGACAAGTAGAGTGCCCATGACAGGAGGAAAGTACTGCGTTCCTTCTAGGGCCTCCAACAGGCTCTTGTCTGCTGTAGCCCAAGGGAGGCAACATAACACGGTCGGGATTTCTGGGCACTCGGGCCTAGAGCTCCCAAAGGGGCGGACGTGGAGAGCACGTGGGCGCGTCCCCGGCTGGGTCATCTCAAAGACAGTTTCCTTGCTGCTTAGACTCACTGAAGCCAAAGGGCAGTGAACACCCTTCCTTCTCGCCCAGCCTGGAAACTTTAAGAGTTTCAAATGCCATGTCGATATCTGTTAGGCTGTACAAACACCTCCAGGCAGGAATCAACTAGATATACCAATCAGGACACCATGGAATCTTTGGTGCAAAACTTTTGGCATTTGCTAGGACTTGATGAAAACAAAACTGTTTCCATTCTAAGTTGATTATGTGCCCTCTTTGCTTTATTCAATGTAAGTGATGGCAGATTTTGCACAGCAGCAGAAATGGAATCTACAAATACCGGAGAAGACCAAGAAGCCCCGTTTTGCAGACCTGGGAACACCCTGGAGCCGGAAATGTGAGGCAGTACCGTGACGGCAGAATCAGGATTGAGAATACAGAGTCCAAGCCAATAAGCCTGGAATTTCATATGGAAAAATGTAATGCCTATTTTTTTTTTAGGGCCAAAAATTCAACTACACTTGGGCAGTCCCTCCTCAATGTGTCCTACAAGCAAACCTTACACCTGAAATCTTCCCTTAAAAAAAGAGGTGGCAGCCAAATATTCTAAAACCTAGCATGGAAAAACAACTCAGAAGATCTCCGGTTTCCCTCTGGATTCACAGCTGGGGGAGGCTGGTGACTGTTCCATAGAGTGAAACAGACCACTGCCACGTCACACCCTCAGACAAAAGCAGGATACACCATCTCCTAAAGCCTTGCTCAGTTTGTTTCTCCGCGCTGTACCGACATGCCCCTGGGGGTCTATGAAATGGCATCCCCTTCAGCATGGCCACAGTCGAATGAATGCCTCCCAGATTCAGAAGCCCAAGAGATGATGAGTCAGAAATCTGAACAAAGCTGAAATCCTCAAATGGGTTGTGGTATATCCATGCCCTAATCCCTGGAACCTGTGACTGTTACTTATATGGATCAAAAAAAAAGGGAGGGAGGAGTGTGGGGGGGTGTTTCCCTTTATAGATTAAGGATTTTAAAATGGGAAGAGTACCCTGGATTATCCAGCTGGGCCCTAAATGCAGTCCTGTGTATCCTTACAAGGGAGAGGGAGATGTGACCCCCTCCATGCTGTGAAGGTGTAACAGAGACTTAGAGGGAACACCAGGACCCACAGGAATGGATTTTTCCCTAGAGCCCCCAGAGGGAGCACAGCCCTGGGCTCCAGGACTGTGAGACAGTCACAGGAACTAACGCTTGGTTTCATACTAATTTTCTCTGCCTCCCTCCCTTAGCCACCACACACAAAAGGACCTCTTATGTGCTAGGGACTGTGAGGGGTACAGAAGACAAAGCAGAGGGCCTGGCCTTTACAACCCACCGTCCAGTGGCATAGCTAACTGGGCCACACACACGCTGGGCTATGGGGAGTAACAAAGCCAAGTATCAAGCATCCCCCAGGGGAGGGCCAAACCAGGTGTCTTCACAGGCCGGTGATCTTTCCGCGTAGCCTGAAGGGTAAAGCTGGATCCCAACAAGTGGAGGCAGGAAGTACTATAAACCAAGGGCACAGATGAAAGAGTGACACTGGCTGATGAGAGTGTGCGGTGAGCTAGGAGCCAGTGGGTAGTCAGGGGGAGGGACAAGCTAGGAGAGTTGACCAGGAAGACAAGTTGAGGCCAGATCATGTGACTCCTGAATGGCAGGCCCAAGACCCCCCATGCTGTAAGGTGAATCCTCTGTGGTGTGCTAGCCCTAGGGGAAGTTCAGCGAAGACCATGCCTAGGGGCCAGCGCTGCCCCCATGAAGCCATTCCAAAAACAGCTTTGACGATCATGTTGGAAACAGAATCCCAAAGTGTGACACAGTTTGGATACTGAGGAAAAGGAACTAAGGACCGTGGCCCCTGAGATTGAGGTCCTAGCCCTAACCCTGGTCTGGAAGGGAATGAATCACCAGGGTGTATGAGAAGAGAAAGCAAACGGAGGAGAGGAGAGAGTGGCAGGCAGAATTGGGGCTCCCTGCCAAGATGCTTGTGTTCCTCCCTCCACATTGCGTACCCTCCCTCTGTGCCAGGGGACCATGCCTTGTGCCAGTACCCATCCAGCTGCTAGATTGGTTAGACTGGACCTTCGCTCAGGCCTGTGATTCCTGCTGCTGCCTTTAATGGGCGAGGAACTGCCATCGGTTCCCACTGGCCTCTCTCCCACGCCCCCGGCCATTTGTATCTTGAGCCTAGTCATTAGGGGCCAGGGGGCAGGCTCTGTTTGGATAAACTCAAGAAAGCTCAGCCGCTTCTGGGAACCTGGCCTCTTTGGGGTCTGCAGTGGGGAGCTGGCAGGGCCAGACAGGTGGCCTCAGCCTTACTGGCCAATGTGCCCTTGGGAGGGGGCCTGGGGCGACTGCCTCGCCCTCTGCCATCCGTGAGAAGCTTGCATTGATGGAATGAGAGCACACAGAGGCAGCGCAGTATGGAGGAAGGAGCGCTGAACCGCAGGGCAAAGCCCCAGATTCAAGCCCTCCCACCTGCAGCCTGTGCAGCCTTGACCGATTCCCCAACTGCTCTGAGTCTCAGCTTCCGCTTTTGGAAAATGGGTATTCAAATCCTACCAGTGCATGTCACAGGGCTGGAACATAAAGGGCTCCCGGGAAAGCACTTTGTCTTTTATAAAGTTCTACAGAAGCACGAGGGGCCGTGAGTGAGCAGGACACGGGCTCCAACTCCTGAAAGTAGGGGTAGGAAGGAGTCCGGGTGCCCCCCACCTCTGTTGGCCTGTGTAGAGTATTTCCCAATGCTCTGCCATGTGCCCATCCCCCCAGGAGAAAGGCCAAGGCTCTTTGCAGGTGTGAACCTGGCAGGCCTCCCTGGCCCTGGCGAGGCTCAGGGCATGAGTACACACAGAGGCCATTTCCCATATGTCTCATATTTAAAAAGGCATAAATCAAGCTAACAAACCATTAAATGAAATATGCTCTGTCCTCCTACCTTATTAAATACATCTTTGTAACAATTGGGAAGGCCAGGAGTGAATTTAGAATTCTGGGACTCCTTGGCATCTGTGCCAGGACCTGGCTGTGTGGGGAAAGCCCAACCAGGCTAGGATTTGCCCCGCTTCCCTTCCTGCCCATGGGTGGGAACACCTTGTCTCACATTCAGTTCTGTCCATCCCCCAGCTGTCCTCAGGCCTGGGGTGCACACGCCCATGACATGGGCTGGGGAAGAGGCTGGCAGAGGCATGGGATTATTTGGGCAGGACCTCTAGGGTGGGCTGGAAGGCGAGGCTCGGGCACCAGGTAAATGACTCAGAACAAGAAACACTAACCCTTAAAAGAAGTGTAATCACATCCAACCCAGTCCTGATTTTCCCCCTGACTTTTAAAAATCTTTCAAAAGATGATACTTTGGGTTTCCTGCTATGCTCGTGCCCCGAGGATGCAGCCAGCCAGCACTGGGACGATGTGCTGTCTTTACCCACACCATCCTACAGTGGAAGGCACATGGCGGCCTAAATGTCTTTAAAGAAACGGACACGTTGCTGGCCCGAGGGGATGAGGTTCCGTGGCCACAGGGTATGCAGCTTAGAATCAAGTGACAAACCCACCAGCCAACATCCTCTCTGTCCTGGCACACGGTCCTCAACCCCAAGGAGTGAGGCTGCTGAGAGCCCCTGGCGGGGGGTGGGGGGACCCCTCCTGGTGTTCACCCCACACAAACTGGGTGGGGGAGGACGGAGGAGGACCCCTACTGAGCACTGGCTGGGCAACCTTTGGCCAGGTCCTGCACCCCTCTGTGTTCAGACTCTCTGTGTGGCCACCAAGGGGCTGTTTGAGTGACAGTCAAACCCCCCCTCCTTTCCCGAGTTCACTGGCCGCCCCACTGAAGGCCCAGCTGCAGAGGGAGGCTGAGAATGCAGACCTCTGCCTGATTTATTCAGGTCCGTTCCTCAGAAGCAGAGAGGTCGCCCGGGCGGTTTGGGGGGTGCCCCCCCGAAACCCCGGCCGCTGCCTGCTGTGGAGACGCCGACAGTGCAAACTCACCAGGCACCATCCCTGTCAGCGTCGGCGCTGAGTAGCTGCCCTGTCCGGCGGGGGGGACGTGCGGAGGGTACCCGGGGAGGGTCGTGCTCGCCAAGTCACGGCCTGAGGAATCAAAGCAACAAATCACGGGGTGAGTGTCTCCGTGGCCAGCCGCTCATGTCCACAGCTCCTGGGACATCTGCACATTTGTCACGTCTGGGCGCTGAACGCCAGTGTGCCCCCACCCCCCTCCCGTCACTCACGCAGGCAAACGCGTGAGCGCGCACGCACGCACCCACGCGCACATACACGCGCACGCGCACACACACACGCCGCCAGCCACCCTGGCTCCACTGAGCAGGGACCCAGGACAGCTCTGCTGCTTCCCTGGGAAAACGGAGCTCAGGCCAGCTCACCGTGCGAGAGCTGAAGGAGGACTTGGACTTGCCCTCCACATCTTTGCTTCTGCCGCGCCTCTGCGCAAAGCGCCCACTCCTCCAGCTGCGTGCAGCCGGACACCACCCACCTGCAAAGGCCAGCTCAGACACCGCCCTCTTCCTCTTCCTCGGACCCTACAGCTGTGTATCTGATCCTTATTGAATTCTTCCTCCTTTGGCCTAGAGCGAGCCATTCACTCCACAAAGGTGCAGGAAAAAGTACCTCCTCACACCAGACACTGTTCTGGGCGTGGGGACGTGGGGATTAAGGCCTCGGCCATTGAAGGTAGACGTTCTGGTGGCTATGTGTTCACCTCTTGGCAGGCTGCCGGCTCCTGGAGGGCAGAGGGGACACCTCATTCATCCACCATAGGGGTTGGCACCGGTTAGGTCCCAAGTAAATGCAGAACGAATGGGGTGTCCACGTGTGCTGAGTTTCATGCCGTATGGAAGAAACCTCAGGTAGCAGAACTTTGTAAGGGAGACAGCACTGAGGTCTGGCTGCCTCTTAGGGATAAAGCAGAGCTGCAGTCCTTTCAAGCATTGCCAGTTAACGTGTATGTAACAAGGTGTTCATGGGTAAGGCAGGAACCCAGATCTTGGGCGATTGTACTGTTCTGGGATTAGGTGTTGGGCCCTGAGGACAAGATCTCACCCTATGGGTGGAACTGCCAGTTGCTCCTGAAAGAAGGAGATGCACCTGCTTCAGGAATCCTGGGAAGCAAATGGGAAATGAGGTGGCTTTGGGACAAGGGAGGGAAAGTGGAACCTTGACCTCCTCTGAATGTGGACACTGGAGACTGAGTGGGGGCAGCCCTTGACCATAAAGAGCCAGGCCAGGTCCCAGGAACCTCTCCTGGGGCCCAGTGAGTTGGTACAGGCACTACCGCGGTAGATAATTCTGAGTTCAGCCCCACTAGCAGGTGGCCCAAGGAGAGAGACCACCTCTGATCAATATTTCCATAAGAATCCAAGCCAGTAAACGGTATGGGCCGTGAATGTTCCCCAGATAAACCAACAGCCTTTCTAGTGCCAGTCCTTCAAAGACTGTCCAGCCAATAGCCAGAGGCTGCCTCATTTCACAGGGTTCTGCTTACCTTCCAGAACCTTATGGAACCACAGGCCTGTGGCCTCTCCTGCTCTCTGCTCACCACCTCCCTGGCTTTGGACTGGGCATCCCAGCTTGTGACAAGCATTGCTCATGTCTCCTCATATGAGGCACTGGAAGGGGAGCAAATGAACTACCTCTGACTCCCCACAAGAGCTGACATTAAACGGAAAACTGGAATTGACAGAACTGACCACTTCTAATAAAGGTGATTTTAAGGAGGTTTTCTCCCCAGCCCTCTTATGCCTCCCCTTTGCATCCTCCTCTGATCCAGCGCTCACAGCCCTCTAGGGCAGCTCCCATCTCCAGAGTGTAAGGTCCAGGGTCACGTCTTTGTCCCCAAGGTCAGAATGGCAGAGGACGGCAGATGTTGTTAAGTGAATGAAAGCAGTGGCTGTGTTGGGAGCAGCAGGAGCTCTCTGGAGCCCGTAAAGGAATTCCGCTTGTGGTCAAGAATCAGGGCTCCCCTCTGAAGGGAGGGCCCTTGAAGCTCTTCTGGACCAACCCTGTCTCCACCTGCAGATGGAAAAGCGGAGACCCACAGTGGGTGGGGAGCAACGGGCTCAGGTCCCACAGGCAGCAGGTGCTTCAGCCCACGTTTCCTAACAGCCCAGGACCCTCCTCCACCTCAGGCAGCATGCTGGTGGGGGGGGTGGGGGGGGAAGGGCACTCACACCCAACACAGAGCCCTCTGCACACCATCCCAGGGATGTGGCGACCTGAGGACTGATGAAAAGCTATCTGAAGAAGCAGAGTGAGCCGAAGTGTCAGACTAGTTGGTACAAGATCAAAATGCCAGGGCCAGGCTGTGAGA
This sequence comes from Ailuropoda melanoleuca, assembly GCF_002007445.2. Classification (NCBI taxonomy): domain Eukaryota; kingdom Metazoa; phylum Chordata; class Mammalia; order Carnivora; family Ursidae; genus Ailuropoda; species Ailuropoda melanoleuca. Next base: position 26,362,573 of record NC_048224.1, read on the forward strand.
CAAGCAGAGAAAGCAGCCACGGCTGGAGCTGTTCTGATGGGCTGCGGAGCTCCGGCCCCAGCACATCCCCTGGTGACGACACCAAGCCGCAAATGCAATGACAGAGGTCACATGTTTAGCCACTCAGCTCCCCTGCCACACACATACACCTGGGAGGCTTCTGACCGTGAGTCCAGAGGCTCTACGTCTCTCTCAGCTGGGACTCCAGGCTGAGCCTTGCCTTCAGGCCACACGGTCACCATTGCTTACTGGCTCTGTCATGCAGAAGAAAATTCAGCTACGCAGTGTTTGTGGATATATGTGTAGAGGTCGGAGCCAGGACCACATCAGAGAGAGGCAAATCTGCCTCCTGCAGAGGGCATTATCCTGATAGGAGGCTGCCTGGCGCAGGGAGCGCATGGGGGCCAAGCCTCACGAGGTCCACGTCTGGGTGCCTGAGATGGGAAAGAGGGTCATGGAAAGGGAAGGGGCTTGCCCAGGGACATTCAGTTGATTGGAGGCAAGGCTGGGACTGGAATGCAGCTCTCCTGCCTCCTGGGACTGGGTTCTTTCTTCAACAAGAGGCCGTGCCTTTGGTCAGAACCCCAACAGTTTCTGTCAGTGTTACACAGGCTTTAAAATCTTGACCCCTAAAGCAGAAAATGCAGTGTCTCACCAAAGCACCCCCAATTCGAGAAGCTAGATAAAAAAGTAATAAAATGAGGCGCCTGGGTGGCTCAGTTGGTTAAGCATCTGACTCTTGATTTCAGCTCAGGTCACGATCTCAAGGTCTTGAGATTGAGCCCCACATCAGGCTCCATGCTGGCCGTGGAGTCTGCTTAAGATTCTCTCTTTCTCTCTGCCCCCGCCCCCTCTCCCTCTCTAAAAAAAAAAAAAAGTAATAAAATGAACCTAAGGAGAGGAAAAGGAAGGAATCGATAAAGAAAAAGCAGAAGATAAAGAATTAGTAAACAGAGAAGAGCAGACACAATAATAAACACACCCAAGAATTGTTACTAGAAAAGACCAATAAGACAGACAAACCTGTGGCAAGATCCAAAAAGGAAGATACAAATATCAAGATAAGGAATGAGAAGATACAACCAGCGACATGGAAAATATATTAAAAAATGCAAAGATGCTCTACACCAATACATATGGACATCTTAGCAAAAGGTTCAATTTTCTAGGAAAACATGAATTACCAAAATTAACTCAAGAAGAAGAAAACACAAATAGCCCAATCACTTTGGCAGAAATAGAAAAAGCTCTTTTTTAACATTATTTTTTAATATAAGATGTCCATTTAGCTTTCAGGCAAGTTCCATTTCTTTTTGTTTGGGGCTAGTTCTTTTAAACCTTCAAAGGACACATACTTTTGTTATTAAACTCTTCCAGGATATATAAAACTAAAGAATCTTCCCGATTCATTTTTTCCAAGCTGGCATGATCCTGATAGGAAAACTTAACAAACGTGTATAAAAATGAAAATTAAAGGGTAGTGTCACAATTTATTATCAATGCAAAAAATCTACAGTCTCATTAATCAAACAATATTAGAAAGAATAATATACCATGAACAAATAAGTTTGACTCCAGGTATGAAAGGATGATTCAGTATTAAAACACTGGTTGGGAAATCATAGTAATGTATCAAAAGTTGAAAACTATATGATTATATCAAATCTGTGGAAAAGGCATTGGCTAAAATTCAATACTAATCCCTTACAATACCTCTTGGTAAATAAGAATTGAAGTATCCTTCTTTGATCTGGTATCGATCTTAAATCTTGAGTCAACGTCATACTTAACTGGTGAAATACTTGAAACATTCTTTATTAAAATAAAAAACATGTCAAGGAAACCAGTTATCACTGAAAACTGTTCTGAAAGTTTGAGCCAGTACAAGAAGAAAAGATAGACACCCAAGAGGGACAAACACTGGGCGTGGGGGATATTATCATGGGCCTGGAAAATCAGCTCATCTACCAGAACCAGTGAAAAGGTTTGGTGAGACAGCTGGGTACCAGACGTCTAGAATAAATATCTTTCTAGATTCAGTAGCTCCCCACCACCTATCCCATCAAGTACAGGTTCTTCAGGTTGGCTTTTGAAGCCCTCATCCGTCTGTGCCCCCAACCTGTGACCTTTCCAGCCTCATCAACCCTGACTCCCTACCGAGCCATTCCCCAAACGTGCCCTGCCCTTCCCCACTCCCACAACTTTGTTCAAGCCATTCCCTTTTTAACTGCCCTTCTCCCACTCCTATCAACTCAACATTGCATCCAATCTCCACCTTCTGCCCTCAAGAGCCTGCTCCTCTGCGAAGTGCTTTCTAGGTCCTTCAAGTCTTTGTGGCATCGGCCTCTTCTGCAGATCCCTCTGCTCCCCACCCTGTCCCAGTGCAAAGAGAGCATCATGCCAGGGCAACAGATAAGCTGGGGGAGATGTCAGTCTGGTTAAGATAGCACTTACTTTGTGCCAGACACTCTTTTACATACGTTAACTCATTTTATCATCCTGACGACTCCCTGAGGTTCAAACAACCATCATGCCAAGGAACTGAGGAACGAAGAGGTTAAATAAGTTGCCTAAGGTCACACAGCTAGGAGGAAACAGAGCTGGGATTTGAACCCAGGTGCCTGGGCTTCAGGCTGAGCTTCTTTGGTGGCGGTACAGGGTGGGTGTGTGGGTGGGAAAGAATGAGCCACGAAGGAGGGGCGGACGGGAGAACCAGGAGGTTTAATTATTCAGGTTCGCAGCTGGAAGGGGTGAGGAGGTTGGAGCAAGGAAGAGAGAATGGGGGTCAAAGACGGGCCGCCAGAAGTCAGGTCAGAAAGTGGTTGTCAGTGCCCGTTTGGGAAAAACTCACCAATCTCAGTCTGCCAGACCACCTAGACTACATGCTCCATGGGGTGGGGATGCACCGTGCCTGGCAGGTAGCAAGTACTCAGAACTATCGGTGGGGGGAGCAGGACACGAAGACCATCCAGGGCCCATTTCCTGGTTTTGCTACTTACTGAACTGCCGTGTACCTCTGGGCAAGCCACTCCACCCTGAGCCTCAGTCTTCCCCAGATTTAAAAGAGAGCTCTGAGCTCAGTGATCTCCAAGGGTCCCCAGAGCTCATCCTGGTCTCTGTGTGCATATACACAAAGGTTAGTTTAGTTCTGAGTGGATCCTTCTACCCTAAGGTCCATCTGCACCCGCAGCCTGGAACCTCCACAGTCAATCCTGTAATGTGAGCTGCTGCCTGGAGGGCTCATACGTCCTCCTTAGGACAATGGCCGGCAGTTCTCTGAGCTCCTAGCCTCCGTGGGGACTTGGGTCAGCTCCAGCCAGGGTTCAGGACTGGGCCATCCTTCAGTTTTATGAAACAGTAAAAAGAAGCCTCCTCCTACTAGAGGCAGTGTGCTTCTTTGCCCCTTCGGTTTGGGCTCTGCCACGTGCCTTGCTTTGGCCAACGCGATGTGAGCAGAACCAGCAAGCAGAAGTGTATGGATGCCGGCGTGGCTGGGTGCGCTGCTCTGCACCTCCGCCATCCCCGTGAGAACAGGCTCTGGCTAGCCTGCTACCAGGAGGAGGGAGACATGTGGGGCCAAGACGGACCCAGCCTACAAAGAAAGCCAAGCCCAGCTTTGATTAGCCAACCCCCTGCCAACCCCCAGGTACATGAACAAGAAGAATGATTGTTGTTTTAAGCCCTGAACCTTGGGGTGGTTTGCTAAGCAGCGGCATTGTGGCAATTGCTGATCGATCCACGACTTCATAAATGTTATCTGTTCTTGTTTTCAGCATTATTCTCTGCTTGAGAACACTCGCCTGCGACTTTCTAAGGACACCTGTCCAGATCTGAGCGGAGGACGGACGCCATCTTGTGGGAACCCACAGAGTAAATTTAAACCTCACATTTGCTCTGATGCCTTAAAGGACTCCCCTGGCACTCAGCTGGGGATGCTGTGACTCGGGAGTGCATGGGCGCTTTCCCTTTCCCCGTCCCCGCCCTAACACATTTCAGCCTGTTTCCCAGGCCACGGGTTTTAACAACTGGTCAAAACAAGACAGCTAAGATGCTACTGCTCCTTTCAGCTCTAATTCAGGCCTCTAGACTCAATGGGATACCAGAATGAATGCTTCTGATTCAATATGACTTCAAAACACATATTTATATCATTTTTTTGCCAAGGACAAAAGGATTTATATCATTTGCAATGGCACTGAATGTTACCGATGGCATATGATGTATTTGCACATAAGTGGTTTAGGCTCTTAACATAATTTTTCCTATTAATGGCACAGAAGTACATCCTGGACAATTTATGTGTTGCTCCCTCTTTCCAGAGGGAATAATCAAGACATGGCCTTGTTTACTATTAGCAATGAGTCCATACAGAACTTTTGTCAAGACAAAGACAGCTCTCCAGAAGAGAGAGACTTAGTTTAAAATAACTTACTCTTTTCAACCCTGAGAGGAAGGAACCTACCCTTGTTATATGAATGAGGAAACCAAGGCTCAGAGATGAGATCTGACTGACCTAAGGTCTCAGAGTAAGTGGTAGAACAGGGACTTCAACTCATGACACATGACTTCCAGTTAAATGCTGTTCTTGAAGGTTTACTCAAAATGTCCCCCTCGAGGGCACAAGCTCTCCCAGATGTTAAAACATTCTACAAAGTCTTCATAATTAAAAGCCTGATACCAGCACATGAATAGACAGAAAACCAATGGGACAGAATAAACAGTCTAGAAATAGACCCAACTATGTATGGAAATCTAACATAGGGCAAAGGTAGGATTCTCAAATCACTTGAGCAAAAAATGGACTTTTTATTAAATGGTGTTAGGATGACTGGAGAGCCATTTTTAAAAAAGATAAAATTGATGGATTCTTCATACTATATACCAGAATAAACTCCAAATGAATCTGAGATCTAAATGTAGAAAATAAACTATCCAAATACCAGAAGAAAACACAGGTGAATTCCTCTCTCGTTTGCAGAGAGAAGCTTCCTAACCGTGAGTCAAAACCAGATAGATGCACACACCACCTACAAAAATTAGCTCAAAATGGGTCAAAGACCAAAGCGTAAGAGCTAAAACTATAAAACTCCCAGAATAAAACAGAGGCATAAATCTTCATGACCTCGGATTAGGCAATACTCTCTTAGATATGACACCACCAACAACAGAAAAATTAGATCAATTGAACTTTATAAAAATTAAAAACTTCTGTGCTTCAAAGGACATCGTCAAGAAAGTACAAAGATGACCCAGAGAATGGGAAAAAATATTTGCAAGTCACGTATCTGATAAATGACTTGTATCTAGAATATATAAAGCACTCTTATAGCTCAACAATAAAAAGACAACCCAATTTAAAAATGGGCAAAGCATCTGAATAAAAAAGATGTACAAATGGCCAATAAGTCCATGAAAAGACATCCAACATCATTAGCTATCAAGGAAATGCAGATCAAAACCACCATGAGACACCACACCACACTCACTGGGATGGCCATAATCAGAAAAGGTTATGACAAGCATTGACTAAAGATGTGGAAAATTGGAACCCTTACATATTGCTGGCGAGAATGTAAAATTGTGCAACCATTTGGAAAAGCCTGGCAGTTCCTCAAAAAGTTAAATGTAGAGTCACCATGTGACCCAGCAATTCCACTCCTAGGTATATACCCAAGAAATATGAAAACTTGTGTCCACACAAAAATGTATACATGAATGCTCAAAGCCCTATTATTCATAATAGCCAAAAAGTGGACTCAATAGCTACTATCCCTATGTATCCAGAGCTTGTAAGAAGTAAAGGGAAAAGACCAAAAATCCCAAAGAAAAATGGGCAAAATTCATGAACAGAAAACTCACCAGAATATACATAGAGAGAGGCGGGGGAGAGAGAGACACTTAAACAAACCAACGAGAGGTTCAAGTTCACTCATAATACTAGAAATGCAAATTAAATGCAAAATGGTACAACTCCATACGGAGGCTGTATATCTAAGAAAACGATACGTGCATTTACCCTTTCAACAAGCGATCGACTTTTAGGGATTTACCTTGAACATACGTACACCTTCAGCAATACACAAATGCATATGCGCAGGTTAAACATCGCAACATTATCTGTAACTACAAAATCCTAGAAACCATGTCTAAAGGTGCAAACGTAGAGAAACGGGTGAATAAACTGGTGCGTACACACGGTGGGTTCCGTGCAGCTGCACAAAAGGAGGAGGAGCTGGTGGGCATCAGTCTGGCACAAGTGAAGCCCAGGAGCTGACCCCTGGCGTCCCCAAGCCCCTGCAGGAGGTCCCAGAGCCACACACAATTCCAGGCCAGAGCCCTTCGGGAAGCTCAAGTCAGGTTCTAAATGAGCAATGGAAAGCCCTGGAGGGAGACAATGGCAGGGAAGGGACAAAAGCATTACTGATCCTGGAGGTGCATGACTTTGGAAGGCTCAAGATGCAAAGTAATGCAGGGAAGGTGTGAGCTCTCAGGATGCATCTGGGGAGAGGACGGGGCTCAGGCAACCCATGGCTGACACTGTGGAGGAAGTGACCTCCAGAGAGGCTCCAGTCAGCACCGAGGGTATGTCAGGCTTGAAGCCACCTGGACCTGCTCTACCCCCAGCTGCCTCCAGAGCCAAATCTGGACTCCTGAGGCTGGCAGCAGAGGGAGGTGGGGAAGGAAGGGGAGGTGGAATCTGGAGTCATACAGGCCTAGGTTCAAATCTTGGCATCACCACTTACTCGCTGTGTGACCTCGGGCAAGTAATACAATCATTCCAATCTCCATCTTCCTTTTATAATTAGGAAAAGAGTGTATCTATTGGGAGTGAAACAATGATGCTTGCTGTGTCTGCAAATTCTCTGCAAATACCCTTCTCATGGGGCAATGGAGTCTATGTCCCCTTGCCTTGAATCTGGGCCACTTTGGTGACTGGTCAATAAACAGAGCAAAAGCTTCCCGAGAGGTTCCTATGAGTCAGGCCCTGGGCACTTCCCGTGCCTCATCTCATTCAACCCTCGCGACAACCCCAGATGAGGGGTACTGTTATTATCCCCATTTCACAGATGAGGAAACAAAGCCTGCAAGCAACTGATGTGCCCCCCAAGTTCCCACAGCCGGTAGTCATGCTAGCTAACATTTTTGTAGCACTTACAATCAACCAGATGCTGGTCTAACACAAGGCAGTGTTCCAAACACTGTTCACTGTGTTTTATAGATACTGACTCCGTTAATCCTCAGAAACTTGGTAAGGTAAATTCTATTAATATCCTCATTTTACAGATGTGGAAATTAAAACACAGAGAGATGAGGTGCCTGCCCAAGGTTCCCACTGCTAGTAAGAAATGGAGCCATATCCACACCCAAGCATTCTGGCACCAGAGTCCCTCACATTTCCCCAACATCCAGGGCACTTGGCCTTTTCCTGCCTCTGGACTGGAGGTAGCAAGAGCTGCTCAAGTCCCTCCCTCCCCTGTACTGGTCCAGCACATAGCAGGTGCTCAGAAAATGTCTGCCAAGATGAAATGAATCACATGGCGTGGGTTTTATCATCTCAAAGAAACTTTGGTTCCAGGCTCACCAACATCTCGGAAAGCCTCTCATCATGAATTCCATGAAATAACCAGGCCTGATTTATCCATTTTCTTTGCTTGGATGCAACTTTTTCTTTTTTATACAGCCCATTCTTAGGTAGGCTCTATATACACTAATGGGGGGGAATGTGAATCCAATTAACTTCAAATTTAGCTCATAATGAACTTATCTCATTTTGCTACCAGCTCGGTTCTCATCGTGTGGCAGTAATTAACCACTGGGGGTTGTCACTCCCAGACACATGACACAGAGATCCTCCCAGCCCCTTGCTTCAAACCCTTACAGAATTCATTACCCTGACAGTATGAAAACCCTTCACTTTGAATACCACAGGGCACCAAGCAAACTCCCCCTCTATCTACCTGACTGTGTGAGTGAGAGAAAGAAAGCCACTGAGAAGCATGAATTATTGCAAACAAGGCGGGAGGTGGGGGCAGGATGCTGGTGATGGCTCGATGGCCAGAGCATGTCTGCCAGCCTTGACAGCCCTGGGCCAGACGTTCTGCCCAGAGGAGAGGGATCTCCACACGCAAGACCCAAGCTGTGAGGGATATAGTGGAGCTGGCTGGGAAAGGCAAAGTCCCAAACTGGCCATCCATCAACTGGGGACTCTTAGTGCCTAGGAAACCTGCACACCCCAGACGGGGGCAATGGTGACTTGCTGTGTGACCTCAGGTAAGTTCTGCCTCCTCTCAGGGCTCTGGCTAATTTTCAAAAGAAGCTGGAACTCTGGTTTCACCTCATTTGGAAATCTCCTGCCTACGTGGATGTTGACATTCATCCAGTTTTTAAAATACACACCAAGGGCCAAAGAAAACCTGTCTAGAGATCATGGTTGGCCCTCTTGCTGCCAATTTCCCATTTACCCAGCCTCCAGCCCTCGGGTCCTGTCTGAAGCACCCTACCTACTGTCACCACCCCCAGCAGCTTCACCAGCTGCCAAGGCCTTTACAGGGCATCAGCCCTACCTGGGTGTCCAGGTAACTGCCAGTGAGGAAACTGCCCTGCAGGGCGGAACAGGCCAGAGCATAGAGTAGAAGCGCTACAAAGGTGATTTCTGGGAAACCGGGGCCTGAGCCCCCAGGGCTGCCTGAAGCCCTTGCCATCTTCCTTGTTTCTCTGGTGACAGCCCCGGCCTCCCCACCATGCCGGCTTCAAAGATACCCCTCCTCCCTCATGCCCAGTCAGGCCCCAAGCCCCTCCTGATGCTCCATCCCCTCAGTGCCCTCTCCTCCATGGCCCTGACCTGCCCAGGTCAGATGGTTCTTCCCTTTCCCCTGTTTCCTGGCAACCTCCTCCCAGGCCCCGTGCCTCAGCCCTGCTGCTCGGGTAGGCCTGGCAAGGCTCTGCCTCCAACGCCCCGGGGAACCACTTAGCCCACCCTGAAGGACAACTTGGAATCATCTAGGAACTCTGTGAGGGCACCAAAGCCGAGGCTTCTGATTCTGTCTCGGTTCAATCGTTAAACCCAAACTTACAGACACTTCTCTAACATTTTCCCAGAAAACCCTTCCTCAGAGTCACAGAACCATAAGGAACCTTTTTTTGTGTATTAAGAAACATTCTTTAAATATTATTTAAAACTTAAAAAAAGAAAAAAGAGGTCATAGAGATGGGAAGCACAGCCTTTCAATGTCACAGGGCACTTTTTAACAGGTACACCCAAGGACCATATCTGTAGGAGAATATACCCCAGTTTGACGATTCTTAACTATTTGAACAGAGCTCAGACACGGGGAAGGGACATGTTAATGTGTAGATTTCTATCAAGTAGAAAAGATAAACCCAGAGTTTTGGAGATTTTTTTGTCCCATAGAACATTAACCAATTTTGTATCTAATCTAGCAATTTTATTCCAGCATTTAAAAAAGAAAAATGCTGCCCCAATAGATGATATAAACCCCTGATCCTCAAATGCGCTTGGAACCACTTTTACCTTCCTATAGGTTCCCTTGTTAATTTATGAGTGGAATAAAATCTCCTCATGTTCGTTCTATATTTGTACATGAGCTATCTTCTTAACTTTTTAAAAAATTATACTTTGGCACTTGTTATAGGAAAAAGCCCGCCATGCCTGAGTGACGTGAGCTGAAGATTTTCAACCAACATCAAAGAAGATGAGAGTGAACGACTATCACCTAAGGGGAGGGGGAGGGAATCAGCCCAACGCCTGGGATGCGGGTACAGGGAGGGGATCCATCCTGCTCCGCAAACCCGCCCGTATGCGTACACGTGGTGTGCTCACCACCAGGCCCATTTGCTCCAGCTGGCATTTGAAATATGTGACAGTTTGAACAGGGCTGCTCTGAAGTCTCTCTTTGTTTGGACCTGCCACAAGTCCAGGGTGCGCTGAGCCGGGTGGAGCGGAGGGGGAGTGTCTCACCTAGAGGGGAAGGGCTGGCCAAGTTGCACAGCCCAAGCCTCCAGCAGACAATGGACAAGCTAATTGCAGAAGAACAGCCTCCTGGCGTGAGAGCAGCCCCCGTTCCTAGAACAGGCTCATTAGCCATTGGTTTAGGTGATGTTACTTGCTTAGAGGTAATAACCCAAATTCCTTTTCCCAAAATTACTTAATCTCCCCTTTTCATGAATTCTGACTGGCCTTCCTCTAATCGCCCTGGCTAAAGATCGAATCTGGCTTTGTGGAAGACAAGGCTGAGAATTCACTAATCAGCGTGCTGCTTACTTTGCAATCTCAACGCCCCCATTCCTTCGTTTGAACCAACCTCACCTACTTTCCTGGAATCCCTGGGAACTTCCAGACTCCAGCTCTGTGTATCAGTTTTGAGAGAGTGCTTGAATTTTATCTCCCTGGCATTTTAGAGCGGACACGCGGGCTCAGTCAATATTTCCATGTACGTTTATGACACGATCTGCCTTGAACCAGCAACTGTTGATCCAACGTGATAAACCTACAAAGGCAGGGTTCTAATGAGCAAGGCTGCAAAACAGCTCTGCCACGCTCGTGGCTCCCGGCCTCCCTGCCAGGGTAGGCACTGCTCCGGGGATACACGGAAGCCAAGAGTTACAGCAGGAGGATGGGGAGGGCAACTGCTGGCTAGCTCATGTCTTCACTCATTCATGTGTTCACTCACTCATGCACGCATTATCTGACACCTACTAAGTTTGAAGCACGTTCCCGAATGCTCCAGAGGACCCTGGAGGGCATAATACTAGTAATAAGAATATCCACAACAATAACAGTTACCATTTATTCAGCTCTTACCATGTGCCAGGCACCACTCTAAGCACTTCGTATGTAGTATCTCATTTAAACATCACAGCCACCCTGGGAGATCGAAACCTTTAAAATCCCCACTTTGCAGGTAAGATACCTAGCCAGAGGCGGAGCTGGCTGCAAACTGAGGCCCGTCTGATGCTAGAGTCTTATACCTGTACCACCCCCCTCTCCACATTATTCTCCTACAATAGGTGAATTACAGACGGCAAAACACACTCGTCCTTTGACCGGCAAGTCTACTTCTAGAACTCTACTGATGGAAATACACAGAAAAATATATGTGATTTACATTTAGTGGAAGGATGGGAGATTGGGGTTGCGGGGGGAGGGACACAAGACAAATGTCTGCCATACTGGCTGGGTTAAATAAATCATGATGCTTCCCTGTGGTGGAATATTACAGGGTTTTGAAAAACGAGGTAGATGCGAACGTGTGGATTGAGGCGAGAGTTCCAGGACACATTATTGTGTGAATACAGCAAAGTGCAGAAGAACACTGTGTACAGCATGATTCCATCTGTGCTAGTAAAAAAGCAAATAAAAGCGATATGCTGATAGATGCATAAAAGCCTTACTGGAAGTATACACAAGGCACTTAACTTTGGGGTGAGGGGCTAAGGATGGGAGGACTGAGGTTGGGGGAAAGAGTTTTCGTTTTATATTTTTCTGTATGGTTTGAATATTTAACCTCATGCATGCATTACTTTTTATTCGAAATTAACTTTTTGATTTAAAATTGACTTCTTCTTAAGAACCAGACACGGTGTACGCCCCAGGGGCCCACTCACAGTCTCCAAGGAGAGATAATAATGAATCCAAAATGCACAAAGAGCTCAATTCCTCCCCGTGCTCTGCTCCCACCTCAGCAGGTCTCAGGCTATAGCTGTCTCGGAAGGGACCTCTTCCTTTCGAGGACAGCATCATGATGGCAGGAGCACCTTGGCCAAGTCACATATTCACAGCTCAGGGTCCTACCAGGCTACCCCCAAGCCGGCATCGAGCCTTCACATAGACAGGAAATATCATGATATCCTGCCACGCTGAAACGTGCCATCAAACAATCTCAGCCCTGACAATCTGGCTGTGAGCGGCCAAAAGGTGGGCACAAAGCCTAGTCCTAGAGTCCCTCCGGGCACCAGGTCTAACAGGTCCAATCCTCATTTGTACACAGTTCCAAAGAGCTCAGTGGCTTAGTTTCCCAGCCCCCAGCAGATTGAAAACAGCAGAATAAAAAGGGGGAGAGAGACTTTTAGAGCCAGGCAAACTGACATTAGGAGAAGTGACAGGTGACAGGTGAGCAGCAAGGATAGAGACAGGAAGACAATATAATCAGACATAAAGTCCAAAGCTCAGGAGCCTGGTGTGCTAGGCGGAAGGGCAAGCTGCCTGTTTACAGAGCTCCAGGGGCTTTGCCGCTGTAGCGGGGGAGGCTCAGCAGGGGCCAGCCCACAGGGGGGGAGCTGGGTGCTGTCACTGGGGGAGGCTGAGCTCAGGTCCCTCCAGGATGACTACGCACATCTCTTATCTGAGAAACTAATATGACAAACAAGTGTTTTGAGAGTTGGCTTGGGACCTATATAATCAGATGGAGCAGATGGAGAAAAGCCCAATTGTCCATTTCAGTCCAGGATGGGTCCCTGGAGAACCCTTGTACAGTGCAGGGTAACAGAAAAGACTGCCAGGAGATTAGCTTGCTGATGGAGACCCACCATGCCTCCACTCTTGGTTACGGTGCGCACCCACCCACGCTTGCCGGAGACTACCGAAAATGTACCTTTGGCTCATAATGTTTCAGAATCACGGAGTCCCATGGCTGGACTAAAACCTGGAGGTGTCCCAGTCCTCCCCTGCCACACAGACTCCCGATTCAGGGCTAACAGTAATCTCATCACGTTTTCTCACCCCCAGGTTGGTAATGCAGAACACACTCCCCAGTTCTAATGGTTGGGAAAGTCTGTCTTCCTGAGAGCTGGATTCTACATAAAGTGAGATGACTGCAGGGCACCTGGGTGGCTCAGTCGGTTGAGCGCCCGACTCTTGATTTCAGCTCAGGTCACGATCTCAGGGTCATGAGATCGAGTCCCATGTTGGGCTCCTGCTTAAGATTCTCTCTCTCCCTCTGCTTCTGCCCCTACCCACCCCTGGTCACACGTTCTCTCTCTCTCTCTCAAATTAAAAACAGAAGGAAAAAAAAAAACCACACCCCTAGATTATTGCTAAATGGGAAATGGAATGAACTAATGAAATACACAGTAAAGCATCAAGTTCCCCTGAGGTGACCTTCCAGACAGGGGGACATTACATCTCTGTAAAGGGGGGTAGTGTGGAATGGTGGTTAGGAACAAGAGCACAGGCTGGCATATCGATCCAGTCCTGGCTCCACACTTACTGGCTGTGTGATCTTGAGAGTTGCTTAGCCTCTCTGTGTCTCAGTTCTCTCATCTATAAACAAAGATCTGCCTCGCGGAGTTGCTGAGTGGATTAAATTAACAAATGTATGTCAGGCCCCTAGCACAGGGCCTGGCCGAGTGGGCACTCCACAACACCACTATCGTTGTGGAGCTCCCCCAAGAGTGCAACCAGATCAGTCTCTGAACGTGTGCTCTGCTCCCATCAAACTGCTGTCAAACACACAGTGGCTCCACTGCTCATGCAGCCACGGGCACACCGTCAGCCAGGAGCACCGGGTCCCGAGCTCTGCCTCTCGCCAGCTGTGTGACCTTGGGCAGATGCCCCAGGCTCCCTTTCCTCACATGTTGAAGGAAGGGGAAAGAGCGCCCCAACAGTTCCCCTCCAGTGGGGTGACTGCGCTCTCCCAGTGAGCCTGGTGCCTGGCTTCGAGCCCCCCACTGCCCACTCCCCACGCCACGCACTGCACCTTCCTGCCGCCATCGTCCTTTGTGCCCCGCTCCTGCCCGCTCCCGCGCCCTCGTAAAACACTGGCGCCTGAAATGTGAAAGAGGCCGAGTGAAGAAGGAAACGCTACTTCACATGACGGTGGAAAGCCTGAGACCCACTCACCACCCACCACTGCACGTGCCTGTGGAATCACTGAACACACACACAACAGACAGCGGCAGAAGCTAGCTCAATGGAGCTCTAGCTGCCAGACGCTCTTCCAAGTGCTTTGTGCACGTGATCTCGTTTAATTAAGACTATCCTATGAGGTAGGGATTATTATTAGTGGTGGTGGTGATGGTGGTGGTGAGAGGCCGAGCATAGCGATGAAGGCACAGACTCTGGCAGCATGCTGCCTGGATCCAAATCTGCTCTGCTATTCACTGGTTGTTTTGTGACTTTGAGCAAGATACACCTCTGTTTCCTCATCTATAAAATGGGCTAATGACAACACCTCTTCCCGAGACTGCTTGAAAGGACTAAAAGAGTCAGGACATGAAAGTGCTCCCAAGTGTTCGCCATGCCTGTCATTACCTCCAGTTTGCAGAGGAGGCAACGGAGGCTCAGAGAGGTGAAGTAACGTGCCCAAGGTTGCACAGGTGGGAACTCGGCCAGGCGGAGGTGGTGGGGGCAGGATTAGAATCCCCGGCAGCTTGCACTCTTACCCACCAAGTTTCTCGTCGAGGATGGGTTTGAAATGAAGTCAAACGTGGTGGGAGGGACCTACTGGATCTTTCAACCTAAGGGTAAGGTCAGGGCTGAAGGGCACGTGTGAAAGTAGGCACAGCCAGCCTGGGACTGAGTCAGAAAGCCCTCCACTTCCTCATGGTGCCTTCAGGCAGGTCCTCTCCCCTCTCTGAACGTTTTCATCTGTGAACCTGAGTCCCAACCCCAGGCCAGCCACCTGGGAGACCAAACAATGCCGGAGATGTGAGGAACGCATATGACCAGGTTCTCTGCCCTACTTTCATACCTAGCTGAGAGCCTGTTTAGTCTAAGAAACAGTCAATAGGCGAATGCCTAAGCCAGGAAAGCCTCAGACAGGCTTCTGATCTCTTGTAAAGGGACTGAGGTCCATCACAGATCCTAAACCCATGCCTCAGCCAGAGGATAACAGGAGAGTGGACGTCACAGGGATCCAGGCCTGGAACTGAGAAAGCCCAACCAGACAAGCCTCCTGCTCCCCGATTGTTCCCCCAAACCAAACGGCGAGGCCACACATTAGAGGCAGGCTGGGCAGGTGCGCCGCTTGTCAGGGAGAGCCAAGCCCACCCCGCAGAGGCACCTCCCAGGGCGCATGGCAAATTAATGTGCTGCAGAGAACGCGCATTAAATTGCACTGCTGGCGCTGCAGGCTGCGGAGGCACCAGCCCCTCCCTCCCCGACCCTCCCCTCCCAGAGAGGCTGAATCAGGGGTCGGGGCTTCTGAGAGGCCCAGGGTAGCTCGGGCTCTTGCTTGCCAGCCATTGCCAGTTCTGGGATCAGCCCTGCCCTGCCTCGTCCATGGACTACAGAGTCCCAAAGGGGATCACAGATGTGGGAGTCCGTCATGTAACATGGGGAGGGAGCATGACTGAGCAGCGTGCATTATTTGGGGACAAGTGCATGAGTCAGTCAGGCTTGGGTTCAATTTGCTGGTTATTTGCCATCTCAGTGCCCACAGCTGGGGAAACTGAGGCTCAGAGAGGCTCAGTGTCCTGCCCAAGATCCCACACATAGCAAAGAGCAGACCTGAGATTCAATTCCAGCAGCTGAACTCCAGGCTGCCTGGAGAAGGTGCTGGAACTGGGCCTCTGTGGGTAGGGTTCCTGCAGGGGGTTCGGGATTGAGGCTCAGGCTGAGCCATGCCGAGGCAGGCAGTACCAGTGTGTCCCCTCACACCTGTGGGCGAGCCCTGGGGAGCTGGGTGCTTCAGACTGGGCCCGAGCGTCCTCAGGCACAGGCAGAGAGGTTGGGGTGAGGTGGGCAGGGGGCTGGGGTGCAATATGAGATGGCCAGTGTCCCAGAGGTGGGAATGGAGAGCCAGGCTGAGCAAAGGGCTCACTTGTTCCGTGAGCTGACTTCACACTGACTCTAAACCACTCAGAACCAGGGAGCACCAGGGACCGGAGGATGCTAGGGGTTGACCAGCTGTCCGCTGGTCCTCTTGGGGGAACTTCAGGGCCTCTGGGACTCCCACTCCCTTAATCAGTGAACCTTGTTTCTAACTGGTTTATATAAAGGCTTCCCATGAAGTTTTTATCTGAACAAAAGTCTTCTTGGCAAAAATTGTAAGATTGAACAATGGTGGGAAAATCACGAATTGCCTATCCTGCAGGTGAGTGAAGAGCCCCCTGGGCCAGGCCTTGCCCGGAGAGCCGTGCACGGAGGACCACCATGGCCCCGATCCAGATTTCCTTGTCTTGTTTTCTCTATTCATTTCCTGCCTCTTCCTTCTCTCAGAATACCCCTCAAGCTCAAGAATCCGATTCTCTCTCTTTTTTCTTTTCTTCCAGTTAGTCTGGGCATAAATGTTCCTAACGAAGTGAACAGAACGCTTTCCTTGGTGAACATGCCTAAAGATGCAGGCATCCTCATGGGCTCCACAGAGGAGGCTGGAGTCAGCAGTGACCCTGGAGCCCAGGAGAGGGCTCAATCTTCCTCAGGGGAGCGCGTGCAGAGAGCGGCCTGGGGCCAGGGAGGGGCAGGCACTGAGAGGAGGAGTCAGGCTTCTGACCAGAAACGCCCGGCATTTCTGTGTTTCAAAATTTCTCTGTGTGTGTGAGCGCACGCATGCCCGAGAGACAGAGAGATTTCGTCCCATCTTTATATTTATTGACCTTCGCGGTCAGGGACAGGGAGGGGAACACACCAGGAATCAGACTTCACAGGACACTCCACTGACTTCCTCCCTCTGTGCTACCAACAAATGATTGCCCCTGGCTGTGCCTCGCTTTCCAAATCTGCAAAGTGGAGTAGTAACCCTTGCCCCGCCTCCCTGGCTTCTTGGGCTTTGGAATGGAGGAAGGAGAGAGGGAGGGAATGAGGAGGAGGAGGAAGGCAGAGCCTTCTGGGGGGAAAAAAATGGAAACATTCACATGTGTAGTAACCCAGTGCATCATCAGTTCGAGTTTTAAAGTCAGACGGGCCGGTGCTTGCCACCTTGGCCAGGTCACCCAGGAGATGGAGCCTGGCCTCTCCCCTGACCTCAGTCCCCGGCCCCAGGTCAATCTCCTTCAGCCTCCAGCCATCCCCACCAAAATGAACCTCACCGGGCAGGAGGACTCTGAGAATTAAAACACGCAATCAAACAGCTTCTTGACGGGAAATGCTTTGGAAATTTTCGGCTCCATTTACTTCTCAATCTAATTTTGTCCTCGGATGCACATTATGCGCGAGATGGGATCTCATGTGGTTTGCCCGGCGCTCCGCACACCAGCAGGAGGCAGCCGGCGTCTCGATTGCTGCTCTCATCTCTCGCCGCCGTGAGCGGCATAATGAGGGCACCCAGCAGGCTCCGAGTGGCCCTGGGCGAGAAGGCCCAGCCTGGACACCCTGGCACCCACAGCACCCACAGGCCCAGCTTCTCCCACCAACACCCCCAGGGGGACCAAGTCGCAGCCTCTCTGCATCCACAGCCAACTCCAGCCTCAGTTCAGACTAACCCCCCCACCGCCCGCCCCACCACTGTCTCCCTGCCTGGCCCCAGCCTCCTCCTCCAATGTACCAGACCCTCTGCTCCCACCCTTAATGGCTCCCCACCGCCTCTGGATCAAGTCCAAACCCCTTGCTACCCTCCATTCCTACCGGAGTAGTGCAGCCTCCAGCCCCCACCCCCACTCCAGCCCTAAACAGCCTGCTCTTTCCCCATCTTCCCTCCGCGCCTGAGCAAACGTTCCTGGCCTACCCTGGAAGCACCAGCAACCTCCACCAATGTCACGTCCTATAGACAAGCTTCCCAGATGCCCACCTTGCCCTGCCCACCCGAAGTTACACATTCCCTCCTTAGTGCTCTCGCAGCCACTGCGCCCAGCTCCCCATCACGGCGCTCATCGGACTGCCTGCGGTGGCTGGCTCCACACGGACACTGGACCAAGCCCTTCCCGGGCAGGGACTGGGTCCTGTTCATGGCTCCCCACGGTGTTGGCACAAAGCTCAGCATAGAGCTGAGGCCCAACAGGTGCTTCCCAGTTCATTCATTCATTCGTTGGTTCAGAAAACATTTTCCAAGCCGCTCTTCTGGGCCCAGCATGTCAGGTGCTAGGGACTTTTGTGCCCTGTTTCTTCAGAGCAGGAAGCTTTCTCTTCAAGCCTGACAGGTGATACTTCTGATCCTCTCCGCTGAAGACAAGCCAGCCACCAAAACTCAAAACTCGGAAGCTCCCCAAGGTCTAGCAAAGGGAAATGTCTCCCAGCCACCCCTTGGGCCGGAGCTGAGCCTCGGAGCCCTTACTTCTCCCCTTTCCCTACTCCTGCTTCCCAGGCCAGCCACTGCCAAAGGTCACTCAAATCCAGAAAAAACAGCCTAACCCTACAGCCTCCAGGCCCAGCTACCTCTCCCCACCGGGGCTCTCCTGGCATCCGGTACAATCATTTCCCCCTATCTTTCAGTGGTTTCTGGCCTATCTGCAGATGTCCTTGGGTTTGAACTTAATGATACCTCAAATCCTGTGGGAAGGAGCTGACTGCAGTCGATACATGAGTCAAAGAACAAGGCCCTCCTAACTGCCACCGCCAAGGGATGCTTTTCAGCTCTTGTTATCTTGGATCTCTGCTTGCTCTCTAATTCTTCAAATGTTTTTGGCGACCTGATACCACTGAACACCTCTCATTGGGGAATTTTCTCCCTTAAGAGTTTAGTTTCCTTAAAGCGGAAGCTTCATCTCCCAGCCTCCCTTGCAGCCAGGGCATAGGCACCTTACTGGCTCTACCAAGTAGACCCATGGTGTGAGTTGTTCATCCAGAAGCTGTGACACGAGGAAGCGGGCGCCCATGCAGTGCACCTGCTGAGGCACAGGGTCTCGTGGTGACATCCAGTGTCCAGCAACAGCAGTGTAAGCCGAGCGCTCTGTGTCCACAGGCCACGGTGTGGCATCTCCACCGGAGCAGTCCTGAGGTGTAGGCTCCTGGCCATGAAGCCTCCAAGTCATCTGAGTGTCCTCATATCCTTTGGAAAATCCCCTTTCTGCTTAAGCAGCTGGAGAAAATTCTATCGGCTTCCACTAAGAGGTGTGACTGCTACAGCCTCCAAGGTGGAAGGCAATGGTGGCCTGCTTTGTCCTTCGTATGTCACCTCGTCCCGGGCTTCTTCCGTGGCTCCATCTCTCCAGTCATCGGTGTTTCCCCAGAGCCTCTTCCTAGATCTCTGCTTGTCCCTACCCATCATCGCTGGGTGACTCATCTCCTCCAGGCGCAGGACTACCAAGGCCTTGTCCCCGGCCCTGTCCCCTCCCCTGCTGCCCACTGGCATTTCCCACTGGGTGTCCCCGGGATGCCGCAAAGCCGGAGTATCCAAGACAGCTCCTCTTCCGGTTGTCTGTCTCGGCTGGTGACTCCCTTATCCACGCAGGCCCTCAAACTCCAACCAGGGGAACCACTCTCCTTTCTGCACTCACCTGTCCCCAACATTTCACCATGCCCATTCTACCCCTCAAACTGTTTTCTCCATCCTCATCGCCACTGCCTGGGTCCAGGTCCTCATCCTTTCTCCCCTGGACGTTTACGACCACCTTCAAGGGGTTGGGCTTTCTTGCTGAGTCTTGACCTCATTATGTCCTCCCTCTGTCAAGACCCCAGAGAGATTTCTTCGAAGATGCTACTCCCTCCTGAAAGCCCTTCAAGGCTCCCTGACATCTGACATCCGGAGGTTATGATCTCAGGTCATGGAAGCGTCCCTGGTCTGAGCCCTCCCCCAGGTCCAGCAGGGGTCTCCCTGCTCCCAGAGCTGCTTGCACTTCCTATGTGGTTTCTGCGTCAATCATGTTCCCTCTGCCTCATGTTCCCTCTGCCTCGTATGCTTTCCTTCCTGTCCTTGCAGCCTGGCTAATTCCTACTCATTCCAATCAGCTCACGTTTCACCTCCTACAGGAAGCCTTCCTTGGCCACCTCCCCGTACAACCTCAGGAAGGCCTAGTGGCCCTCCTCTTGCTCCTATCGCAGTTCCACCTCTAACCCTTCTTGAGCACTTCTGACTGGGTAGAAACCTCATAAGAATCTTACACACAGCATTTCATGTCATTCTCACAACAACCCTATGAGGAAAGTGCTATTCCCATTTCCAGGGGAGGAAACTGAGGGTCAGAGAATTGAGGGGCCCTCCCAAGATCAGTAGTTAGACAGGGGGGAGTCTTGGGTTGGAACCCAGCGCGTCTGACACTGTGCTCGAAGTTCCTAATGGTGATGTTCTGTTGGCTTCACCCAGAGAGCTGCCCTCTGAATTTGTCTAATGGGGCATAACCTTGGCCAAGTCACTTGGCTTTACTGGGCCTCAGTTTCTTCTTCTATAACAGGGGGATCAAGCCTCTCCCTGCCACCCTCCCAAGGATGGAAGTAAGATCTGAGGAATAACAGATGTGAAATCAATCAGTAAGGACATCTCACCCTCTACGGTAATGCAGGAAGGTGTCGTGTACTTTTAGAATTTGGCTTCACCGAACAATTTCCTTGCTCACCTTAGAACCAAAGGCCTGCCATCTCCTTCTTCCTTTAGGGTGGGGAGGACTCCCACTTTCCACGCTGACCCAGGTTGCGCCTGGGATATTTAAAGTCATCATCCAGCTGTTCCCATCCCCCCTCCCAAAACACAATTGTGACAGTCAAGCCAAGAAAGGCGAGGGGAAAAATCCATAAAGGCTCTCGGCAAAGCAGCGGCCGGTGGAATTCTCCAGCTCCTGACCACCAGTTAGTGACGTCAGGATTTATAACTGTATTAAATGGTGTGACAGGCAGCCTTGATATATCAGTTCCCCCTTCTTCCCAAATCACAGACAATAAAAGCTTTGGCAGTGAAAGTCATTCATCATCATAAAGACCTGAGACATCCCAGTCATCAATTTCACTCACATCCTTAATACACTGGAGAGAGTGCAGGAGTCGAGCACCTCGGAAAGGGGGGGTGGGGGGAGGAAAAAAACATGAAGGAAGATTGAACAGGAATAATTACAAAGGTCAAAGAAGGGATTCCTCCGGGGGGGTGCCAAGGGCTGGGCCAGTCCCTGCTAGAGGAGCGCTCAGCCCACAGAGAAGCTGGGCAGTTGCTGCGCGGTCTCCAGGCAGCCCAGACCAACACAGCCCAGGCTCGGTGAGCCTAGGGTAGGAGCCAGCTGAAATGGGCTGTGGGACCAAAGGGGGCCGGGGGGCCATACCCTGGGCTCCGTGGCTCTAGGCTGCGTTCTATGGGAGTCTTTTATTCCCTCAGCTTCATTAGTACAAAAGAGATTTAAAGATAATAATAAAACCACAGGTGTGTGTGTGTGTCTGTTTTAATCTACGCCCTTTTTGGCACAGATGGCTATCTGTGCCAGCTATGCTCTTCTTTTGGGCAAGACCTTTTGAGCAACTATCCAGACTGACACTACTGGTTATAAAAGATACTATACTCCTGCCAGGCCCGCTGGGAAAGAGCCACATCAGCCACAACCCCCACATGAGGCCACCCATCAATGTTGTCTGTGGTGTCTTCTCCACATGAGGCTCTGCCTGACTCCGAGCTCCTCTGGTCAGATCTCCTGCTGGCCGCTGACACCAGGTTGGAGAGAAGCAGAGTGGCACAGTGGTCAGGGTGTGGCTATTGGAATGTGACTACTTGCACTCGAAACCGGGCTCCACCATGTAGCTGCTGTGTGACCTTAAGCAAATTTTTGTGCTCCTCTGTGCCTCAGTTTTTGCATCAGTTAGATGGGGATAATAAGACTAACTCTCTCATAGGGTAGTTAGGCAGACTAGACAAGTTAACGTACATAAAGTGCTTAGAATGATTCCTGATGCTTAGTGAGTGGGATGCAAGTATAATCACTCCTGCTAGCGGCTCTGTTCGGGATTGAGATGAGAAGGCCCTTACCTTGCCCCCACCCTAGAGCCGACTCCAGATAGACTATGTGACCACCCTACCCTTGAGGTGAGCATGTGACCCCTTCCCAGACCTGGGTTAACAGAGACTTACAAAAGGAAGCAGTGGGTCTGGAGAGGTAAACACATCTCTAGATGGGCAAGTCAGACGGAGGACAGGTGCCCGTAAGGATCCATGCTGAAACCAGCCTTACCAAACATTTATAGACGATCTAAGGTGGGAGTAGAAGTTCCACAGCCTCTCAGTGAATGAAAGTAAGAGCTAATTGAGATAAATTAGAGAGGCTTTTTCTGGACTGTGAACACTGGGGGTGGGGGGGAGAAAGGTGGCAGGCCAGTAGAAGTTAATGCATTTGGAAAGAAATAATAATTGTGATAATACCCTGCAGTCAAATGTGCCTTATGCTCATCAAAGTGATATGAATGTGTGAATCATAACATACGAGGCTGATAATCTTGGTAATATACCTAGGAGGGTGGGGTTTGGGGCACTTAGTAACAGCCTATCACAGTGGACAGCTCATTTGTTCCTCCATCCAACCATTCGTCAAACACTTCCTGACACCTACTATATTCAGGTTCCATGCTAGGCTGTTGTGGGGAAGGCAGATATCTTTCAGAACCTCACAATCTAAGGAGAAAGTCAGGCTGGTAACAAAGAATTATAAATCAAGACACAATAGAATAACAGGTGGGTTGATCACCAGGGGCAAGCTGAGGGGGACAACACTCTGATTGTGGGGTAAGTAGGAGGACTTCCTGGAGGAAGTGGCATCTGGGGCCTGCCCCCCGGACACAAGCCCTGAAGGCATATGGGCAGAGACTGCTGGCAAGCCTGCAGGCTCCTCAGTTCCTCAGCGGCTGTCACGAAAGCCTTTTACAGGCAAAGCCCTCTATCGGCTCACCTCTTCCCTCTTGCTGGGAGACAGGACCAGAGCACTTGGCACGGTCACAGTGGCACGGGCTCCATGAAGTCACAAGAAAGGGCACGGCTTACGGCTTATAGCTCATGTGCACTTCACCACAGTCCCGTACGAAGGGATGAGCCCAGATTGTAATTCCCATTAGCAGATGTGAAAACTGAGGCATGGGCAGGTGAAGGTGTCCCCAAAGCCAGCAAGGAGTATGACAGAGCTGAAGAAGGCCTGTGATCCTGACTCCAGTCAGCGCAGCGCTCTTCCTTTCACGGCAGACTGCCGCCACCCCTGGGCAAATGACATGCATTCTGAGCAGAGCAACCAGCAGAAGCAAAAGGCTTGGAGTCACGCCAGGCATGGCTGAGCTGGACGGTGGTGAAAAAAAACAAACAGGCCTGGATAAAGGGTTCCATTGGACAGCTTCACAGATGAGGTAGACAGATGGCAGTGACCAGTCAGGCTGAGAAACAAGGACAGGAAAGGGAAATAGTCCCGTTCTGGAAGGATGAAGGATAAGTCTGGCATGGAGGGAGGAGCACTAGAATAGGAGTCAAGGGATGTGGATTACCGAGCTGTCTTCCTTTTGGAGACCCTGAGTTCTCAGTCCTCAGGGTTCCCATCTGCTCACTGAGGGCATTCCATTAGATGACCCCGAAGGGTCCATCCAGCACCAAAAGTCCAGTCTCTTGACCCTACTGTCACTACGGTGGGGCCGATGAGCAGACCGAGTGAGGACCAGCAGCGCTTGCAGATGTGGTGGGGACAGGTCAGGCAGACACAGAGCTAAGGAGGGGCCTGATTCCCTCCCAGATGGTGAGTCAGGACAGTTGTGAGAGCACGTGGAGTCCTCAGAGAGATTTTCCATTAAGCACTGCGGAGCACTTTTCTTTGAGCACTGGAGAGGTATGGCGGACAGTATCCTGACCCCTCCAAAGATGCCTATATCCTCATCTCCAGAACCTGTGAATATGTTACCTTACAAAGCAAAAGGAACTTTGCAGATGTGATTAGATCAAGAATTTGAGATGTGGGGGTGACCCTGGGTTATCCAGGCGGGCCCAACATAATCACCAAGGGTCTCTATAGTGGGGGGTAGCAAGGTCTGAGTCACAGAAAATGTGACAACAGGAGAAGAAAACAAAGGGCAGAAAAAGATGCTACCTTGCTGGTTTTGAAGATGGGGTAAGGGGTCATGAGCCAAGGAATGCAGGCAACCTCTAGAAAAAGCTGGGAAAAGCAAATAAAAGGATTCCCCCCTAGAGCCTCCAGAAGTGGAAACACAGTTCTTTGATTTTAGGACTTCTGCCCCCAGAATGGGAGATAATAAATATGTGTCGTTTTAAGCCCCGAAGCTTCTGGTAATTTGTTACAGCGGCAGCTAAAACGAATTCAGGAGGCCAGTGGAACATCCAGAAGAGGGAGCCATGCGGCCTGCCAAGGCTGGACAGATCCCACCCCCAGTAAGCTTCCTCACCCCCCTCTTGCGGTGAAGGACCCTGAGGCTCTCTGGCTCGGGCTGCTTTCCTGAGTTCCAAAATTTTATTTTATTTTATTTTTAATAAAAAGTCTTAAATCAACACTTATGTAGCACTTCTGGTGTTCCAAGCAGTGTTTTTTGTGTTTTTGAAAATATCAACTCATTTTATCATATAATAAGTTTCTATTCCCATTTTATAGATGAGGAAACTGAGGCACACACACTCACACACAAACAACTGAGCAACTGAGGTCACCAATTCACAAGTGGCAGAGCTGGGACCTAAAGACAGGCAGTCTGGCTCCAGAGTCTGTATGAGAGATGGTGCAGTTTGAGCAGCTCCCACAGACCCCAGGGGCTGCTAGTGTAACTGTGCTGCAGGTGAACGTGAGAGAGCTCTGCTTGGATAATTCTGATGACGGGGAGCTTACTACCAACAGAAACCATACACTACAGAAGTTAGGAGAAAAACCAGCTCTGTTACTTACTGGTGTGTGAGTGGAAGCTGTTTCTTTAACTGTGAGCTGGGACAAAAATAGTACCTATGTTTCACAGAATAAGGGATGAAATGAAGCAAAGCACATAACAAATGCTCAATAAACATTCACTATCATTGTTATTATCTCCTGGGACAGCCTATTCCAGTTTCAGAGCTCAAACTGTTAAAAAGTTCTTCTCTGTACTCAACTAAAGCTTGCCCCCCTGTGGCTTTCCCTGATGTGCTCATAGCAACCACACCTCTTTCCCCACAGCCCTGAGCACAGGGGAGGCAGCAGCAGGGCCCCAAGTCAGCTGTCTTAAGCCACCAGCACTGGGGGACAAGGTACCCTGCCTGCCCTCCTTCCTGGACCCTGTCCTTCTCCGTCCACAGCCCCAGTATCAAATACTGAGAGGGATTCACCGTTTAGCCCTGAAAATACGGACTCTCTAGCCTATAGTGCTTGAGAAACGTTCGTGATGATTCATCCAGAACATTAGAGAGGATGGGAGTTCTGTCCTTACTGACATGTTGGGTATCCAAAAAACATGAAATAAATTTTTCAAAAAATTGAACAACAGTTTGAGAAGTTAAAACTCATTTGAAGGAAATAAACCATATGTATATAATCTGATACACATGCAAAGAAGAGCTTCTGGAAGAACACAGACCAACCCCTCAACTCTGATGGTACCAGCAGAATAAGTTAGGGATGGGGTGAGCGGATATGGTCACACACAGCTATTCGCACTTACGCGCTCCTTGCCTTTATTGTACCATGGATGTGTATTATGTTGCCATTTAAAAGGAATTATGAGGGGCACCTGGGTGGCTCAGTCGGTTGAGCATCTGACTCTTGGTTTTGGCTCAGGTCATGATCTCTGGGTCATTAGATCAAGCCCTTCATCAGTCCCTGTGCTCAAAACAGAGTCTGCTTGAGGTTCTCTCTCTCCCTCTCCCACTGCCCCTCCCCCTGTTCATGTGCACACTCGCTCTCTCTCAGATAAATAAAGACATCTTTTTTTTTTTAAAGGAATTATGAAAGAGGGATTGCAAGAAAACAAACCAAGCTTCAGAAGAGAAGCTTGGAGAGCCAGGCTCTTCCAGAACAGCCTAGCCATGGCCTCCTCCACAAAATGTGCCCCAAAGCCCACAGTCAAAGAGAAGCCACCATTCCCTCCTCGGTGCCCTCACATACCATGGCTTCTCCCAGGCTATCTCTCTTTTTCTTGTTTGCTTTGTTTTGCTTTGCATGCTTGCCTCCCCCATCAGACTATGAGAATGTTGGGGGCATGCGACCCTCAAGGCTCCTGACAGGAAGGAGATGCTGGGTTTTGATGAAAAGATGAGTGAGTGAGTGAGCGAGCGACTGGATAATGAATGGCAGCCCTCTGCAAATTGCCAGGCACTACAGTTTGGTATGTTTTCTCCTCCAGATAATGGCAAGGCAGTGGTGATCTCTGACCAGAACAAGCTAATGAAATCGCTATTTTAGGAAGATGGATCACAGCAGGGTGGGCTGGGAAGCTGGAGGCCCAGAGACCTGCTCGAAGGCTATTTGGAAAGGTCGGCTTCCAAGCTGCTCGCAAGTGTAAAAATCTATGAGTGCATTACCAGGATGGCCATCCAGCTTTGTTTATTTTTATCCCACGAAATACAAGGTCAGAAACAACTACAGTACTTTCTGCTGAAATTATTTTTTTTAATTGACACTGCACTTTCTACAAATATTAATTCATTTATTCAACAAATAGTTCTTAGGAACACTGTGCTAACCTGAACGCAAATCATATTTTCCTTTGATGTGCATTTTAATTATGGAGATACTTGAATTTTATTTTGGCTTCAAAGTGATCAGACCTTCAGCTTCTTTGAACCTCTGAATATCCTTCCAAACACTAAGATTCCAAAATTCCAGGTTTCTGTGGAATCTAGAACTGTAAGTCTATTTAACAATCCCAAACCAAATACTTTAAACCCCAATCGGATTCACCTTGAATCTTTCTGGAATGCAAATAGCCTTGTATCTCTGGGAAAAGTTCCAATCTCACACGCTGAGTTTTCTCTCTGGGTTGTGGTCCCCTGAGGCACAACACCTCGTTTGGAGAGAGTGTGACATCACTGTGCTAGGATGAAATGCTGTGTTGTTGCACGTTCTCGAAAACTTTACACTCAGCACCCCAGGCCTTCCCCACAGGATGGCTTACATGCTGAGCTGACATATGGGGAAAGGCAGGCAGAACGGCCTGAGCAAAGGCCTGGTGTCCGACACAGGCAAGGCCAATTGGACAGCCTGTGGTCAGCTCTTCCTGGCTTGACAGTAGGAGCAAGAGGAGACGAGGAAGGATAGGGGCTGGAGCAAAGTCAAGAACTCATAAGCCCACAGGGGCGGCCGGCCTGATTAATTACTGAGCTGCCCAGGAGTCCCGGGCAAATGGGAGAGTGCTGCCCTCCCCCCCAAGAGGGGCCACCACTTCTCAGCTCTACTGATTGTGGCTGCACGGCAATGTGGACACAAAGTGGACACGTTTTTCAATTTTCCAAGACAAGTGAGACGTTTTAATCCTTATGCTAAATCTCCTGACTTTAAGGCACTTTTAAAGTTAACTTTCTGATAGTCACATATTGACAACGTTTGAAAAATTAAACATGTAAATGGTATTCAGTAAAAAGTCCTCTTCCCATACCCAGTTCACGGCTTCTGCCTAAACATGGTTATTAAGTTCCTGACTATCCTTCTAGGGTTTCTTTATGCATGTGTGTACAAATACAAATATGCATTCCCATTGTCCTTCTGTTCTTTACACAAAAGGTAGCATTCTGTACACACTAGTCTTGCTTTTTTCATGAATAATGTATCTCGAAGATCCTTTCCTACCAGGACATAGAGAGCGTCCTCATTCTTTCCTACAGCTGCACAATGGTGCATTGGATGGATAAGCTGCCCCTGACTTCAACAGTTCCCTACTGATGGACATTTGGGTTGTTCTTCTCTGATCTTGAAAATGTGAGTCTAAGCTTTCTTTCTTTCTTTCTTTTTTTTTTAAGTTTAAAAAGACACTACGCAGACCAAACCACCTTTGGGTTGCACTGTGGGTACACAGAATGCCAGCCAAGGGAGGTGTTAGGCAGTGGCTGGGTCTATGAATTCATAGCGTGGATGCCTATCTGGGCTTTGCAGACACTTCAGGTCGGGGTTGCTAGTGGGAAAGGAAATCACTTCAGTGGAGAACGGCTTCAGGTAAGTACTGCCTGAAGATTCTTCGCCTTTGAGGTGGTCAAATCCCCATCACCAGAGGTAACCAAGCCCTGATATAGAAAAATCTTCAGGTGGGTAAAGAGAGGGGCCGCCCAACCTCTAAAGTTAATTTCCACTGATTTTAAGGGCCCCCAAAGCCTGATTATGGGCTGGGCCCCACTAGCAGCAGAGAGAGAACTAAGAAACACTCCCACCCTTTCCACATCTCGCTCACTCATTCATTTTACAGTTAAAAGGCATCTACCGAGGCTGGATCGTGTCAGAAATACCTTTCCCCAAAATATTCCCAAAGCTTCTCATCACTGGGATCTCAGATCAAATGCCATCCATCCTTTTAGGGAGGCTCTGCTTTGTTGGCCCCCCCCCACTCACCATCGCTCTTCAACCAGCTGGTTTCTTCAGAACAGGAGCCATGATGAAATTAAGTTGCGCATTTTTTTTCTCTGTTTGCTGTGAATTCTCTGGCTCTTCCCAGCAGGTAAGCCCGGTGAGGGAAGGGACTGGCCACCAGGACCACCACTGTCCTCCCAGCTGGGCACACAGCGAGAGTCCAGTAAACAGTAACTACTCACGCTATGCTCTTTTCCAGCGCACACAACTTTGACACCCCAGCCTCATCCATGGGATTCCTAGGAAAGCTCCATCGCTGAGCCCTTGGTTATAAGATATGATGCTGTATTGTAGCTTTAATTATATTTTTTGAGGCATCTTTGGAAGCCTGGATACACAAGGAATTTCTCATATTTTAGTCTTTGCTATTCATTATGATTTCACTCTGAGGTTTTTCGTTGGGTCGGATTGAGCCTCAAAGCCCCATAACAAACAGATCCGAGGAAGTGCTCCCCACGGAAAGAAGAACAAACGGCCGGCCATTCAGAGTGGCTTGGCCCTGGCCAGACTTTTTGGTACAAGAGCCCAGAAACACGCTAATCACTACCATCTGTTGAGTGTTTACCGTGCCAAGCACCGTGCTGAGACTCTGCATGGACCATGCATGTTATCCTCACAGGAAGCCTATGAGCGAGGTCTGTCTGGGCTTCGCTTTATAGATGGGAACTTGGGCGTGGAGGTTAGTAACCTGCCCAAGGTCAGCCAGCTAGAATATGGTGACACTGGGCTTCAAGCTAAGCAGTCTGGCTTTCCTGCTGACATTCTCAATTACATGCTAGAAGAAATGCCCTCTGGAAATTTAAACTGGGAATTAATTTCTCTTTCTTTCTTTCTTTTTTTCTTTCTTTCTTTCTTTCTTTCTTTCTTTCTTTCTTTCTTTCTTTCTTCTTTCTCTTTCTTTCTTTCTTTCTTTCTTCTTTCTCTTTCTTTCTTTCTTTCTTTCTTTCTTTCTTTCTTTCTTTCTTTCTTTGTCTATCCCACCACATAACGGCAGCAGGCCACAAAGGTCAGGGCTCTGAGCGAGCCCTAGTTCCAGCTCTAACTCACTGGATGTGACCTTGAACAGGTCACCTCCCCTCTCTAGACCTGGGTCTCCCCAGCTGTCAGGTGAGCAGTTGGACTGCATGGCCCTCCCACCCTGCCCATCTGTGGTTGGGATGTTTGTCCTGAGGGAGGCTGGGAAGTGCCAACACTGGCCCCTGGACCCTCCAGATTACCTTCTCCCTCAACTACCCACACACCCTCAGATGTCCCTGTGGAGGCTCTCAAACTCTCTCCCCCCACTGTCTCATTACATCTTTGCAACAGCCAAAGGACACATGCAGGGCAGGAATGGCCATCCCCATTTCATAGACAGGAAAACTGAGGTTCAGAGGACAATCTATTTGCTGAAAGATAGGACAATTAAGTGGGGAAGTCCAGGCTTATGTCCATTCCTCTGACTCCCAATCTAGTGCTCTTTCCTCCAGTCTTCAGCTATTGCTCAGATGAAAAAGGCAGAGGAGGGTGGACTTTCTTGGGCTGCCAAGTCTGGGGTATTGAGGCTCCAAACATTGAACCTAGGGGTACAGCAACTCAGAGCTGCTGGTCTCAGGGACTGGGCATCACTCTGTCTGTCTTTGTGGGGGCTCATCTGCAGCCCACTAGCAGTCTTTTTTGCTTAGAGGGCATAGGGCCCAGGGGGAGCCTCATACCCTAGGGGCCTCCACCACACCAAACTTATTTGAGGAGAAGAAGCCTCCCACAGTCTCCTCCCTCCATTCTAACTGCTGATGCAAAAAGATGGTCCTCAGGGGAAGAAGGCCGTCAAGGACACAGGCTGCCCTTGTTCCTTCGTTCTTCCAGGCAAAGGTCAGGTGGGCACCGCTGAGGGCAAGACTGCTGGGTCCTGCACTAGTAGGAAGGTGAGCAGAAGCAGGGAGCCTGGCAGCCCACCCGCTGTCCTCCCTGGCAGGTAGGCACAGTCGCTGCCCCATCAGCAGGCCTGTGGCCCAAGAACACACCTGCAGATAATTAGTCCCAATCAGGACGGTCCCAAAGTGCTGATGATGCAGAAATGAGCTGGCCATGTCACTGGTTTGCAAATGGTGAGCAGTTTCCAAACCGCGGCCCTGGCTGGTAGAGCAGGTGTTTAACTTAATATTTAATGTGGCATATAAACGATGGAGAGAAATCAACTCATTCTCTAATGAGATCTTCCCTGCACAGCATGGGATGTTAGGGCCGAGATGGAGCAGGATGGAGGCCACCTCCCCCACCTCCCCCCATCAACCCCTCTCCTGGACTCCAGCTAGAGCCCTGGGCTGGCTCACGGTCCAGCTGACCACCAACAATGCTCTGGGCTCTGTGGGGAGCGGAGAAGGTAAGGCGTGAGGCCTGGAAGACTCAAGGTCTCCCTGAAGAGTTCAGAACTGTTGTCAACACATCCACAAACACAAGTGGCATTCAATCACTGCCCCGTGGTCACATGGAGGCCCATCCTAACAGCTCTTGGGGGCATTCCTTCAAGGTGTTCTAATACTTCTCAGTGGGGTCAGCAACTGCCCCCTAAAGGGTGTTTGGAAAATTTGTGGGGGCTTTTCGAAGATGGAGAGGCATCACTGCCTTGTGGTGGAAGAGTCCCCACCGTGAAGTTTCCTTTCATCTTGCACGACTGTCATGTCCTGTCCAATAGGACAGGTGAAAAATCTGTTTATAATTATTTGAATCTAACTCTGAACTTCATTTACATATAAATGTGAACTTGCAATTTCCATGGTCTTAATATACACTGAATTTTCTAGGAATGCAATGACTGTGTAAACCGAGCAAAGCTCGTACCTTATTTTACTTGGAACTTTGCCAGCAGTTCCTCACCTATTCATAAAATCACACTCACGGTGTAAGTACGAGTCCCTAGCCTGTTCGGGGCTGTGGCATTCACACTGATTCTGTGCATGGGGCAGGCCCCGAACCACTTCATTATGTCTTGCAGTTTAATCAGGCCGAGTATTTACTTATCAAAGTACATAGTATTTTTTTTTAAGATTTTATTTATTTGAGATAGAGTGAGAGAGAGAGAGAAAGCCCCAGCCAGGGGACAGAGGGAGAGGAAGAAGCAGACTCCCTGCTGAGCAAGGAGCCCACCCCGGGGGGTAGGGGTAGGGAGGCTCAATCCCAGGACCCTGGGATCATGACCTGAGTTGAACACAGACACTTAACCGACTGGGCCACCCAGGCACCCCCAAAGTACATAGTATTTAATTATAAACCACTTCGCTTTTATTCGTCCTATATCTCATAATTAAGACATTATTTTGATTTTATTTGAAATCAGATGGGAAGACAGTTTTTATGAACTTAAGGAGAGTAAAGGGGCATTGTTAATATTTGCTATCCCAAGGGGATGCTGGCTGGGACTGGTCAGAGAACCCCAACATCACAATGCCCCATAAAACAGGGGAAGGACTGGGGAATCTTCCACTGAATCCTCATTATACAGGGCTCCTACCTGCCTGTGTGCGCCCGTGCTTCTGTGTGTATGTCCTTTATATTTTTTTCACACCAATGGGATCATACTTCACACAATATTTTACAAATTGTTTATTTACTTAAACATATATCTTGGACATTTATTCATTTCGGCACAGACAACCCTACTTAATTCTTTTTAATTGGTTTAATCAGTTCCATAGTATTTTGTGCTATGACCACCCAGCTCCTATCGACAGACACTGCATTGTTCCATTTATTTGCCATTATAAATAATTCTATGATTATTATACAGATATAGGTATCACTGTGCATCTACGTGAATTGGGGGTTTTTTGGTGCTATCTGTGATCTGCATATGAAAGTTCTGAGTTAGAGGGTGGGTGTGTGCATTTAAATTTTTCATAGATATTGCCAAATTTCCTTCCAAAACAGGTTATACTGATTTGTAACAGTGTATGAAAATAGTTGTTTCTCATACCTTCTCCAACACTAGCTCTCAAGAAACATTTCAATCTTTGATAGGCTAATTGGTTTTTCAAAGTGTCTCATGATTGTTTTAATTTGCAGTTTTAAAATCATGAGGCAGGTGCATATCTTACATATGCTTTTGGACATCTGCATTTTTTCCAATGAATCACCTCCCATATTCTTGACCTGTTTTTCCTACTGATTTTTCCTTATTCATTTTTTAAAGCTCTTTATATATTAAGGAAATCAGATTTTTGTCACCTATGTTTTGTATTCCCCCACCCAAGTTTTATTATTTGTCTTTTGGATGTTTTTACATACAGACAAAAGACTTACATTTTTAACTGTCATTTATATTATTTTTTTCTTTGTCTTTTATATTTGGAACAGATTTTAAAAGGCCTTCCCCACTCTAAGGTTATAAAAAGTATCCCTCATTTTTTTCTAGTTTATTATTGGCTTTGTTTTTCACACTGGAAGTTTAGATCAACCTGGAATTTATTTTGATATAAAGAGTGAGGTATGTATCCAACAAGCCCAGTTGTCCCAACACCATTAACAGAATGATCTATCTTTACCGATTTGAAATGCTGCATTTATAAATACCCACATATATTTGGATCCATTTAAGGACTCTCTCTGTTGTTATATTTGTCTGTTTACTTTAGTTTCAGT
Source organism: Ailuropoda melanoleuca (assembly GCF_002007445.2). Lineage (NCBI taxonomy): Eukaryota > Metazoa > Chordata > Mammalia > Carnivora > Ursidae > Ailuropoda > Ailuropoda melanoleuca. The sequence goes on from NC_048224.1 coordinate 26,395,492, forward strand.
TACAAACAGTTTTAGGGACGCCTGGCTAGCTCAGTCTGGGGAGTGAATGACTCTTGATCTCTGGGTTGTGGTTTTGAGCCCACATTGGGTATAGAGATTACTTAAATAAATAAATAAATAGATAGATAATAAATAAATAAACAAACTGTAAAAAAAAACCACAAAAAATAGTTTTAATTGCTGATTTTTTAAAAAAGATTTTATTTATTTATTTGACAGAGACAGAGAGCCAGTGAGAAAGAACACAAGCAGGTGGAGTGGGAGAGGAAGAAGCAGGCTCCTAGTGGAGGAGCCTGATGTGGGGCTCGATCCCAGAACGCTGGGATCACGCCCTAAGCCGAAGGCAGACGCTTAACAACTGTGCCACCCAGGCGCCCCTAATTGCTGCTGTTTTATTATAATATTTTTAAATAAGCTACAACTTGCTCATTTCTCTATTTCAGAATTTTTTAGCTATCCTTGAGTGCTTATTCTTCCAGTATTTCATATCATTTTGACATTCCCCCCCCCACCAAAAAAACCAAACTCTGCTGCTAGTTTGATTTGGATTGCTTTGAATGAGTAGATTACTTAGGGGAGACTGACATCTTTATGATACTGAGTTTTCCTGCTCAAGAACAAATTATATCTCTCCATTTATTCTTTTATGTCCTTAGTGGAGTTTAAAGTGAGGTTTATTCCTTAGCATTTGGGGTTTTTTTGGTGCTATTGTTAAAGGACTCTTTTCTTCATTATTTTTCCAGCTAGCTGTTATTTGTTTACTCACAAGAAAGCTAATGATTGTATTTATAATTAGAATACTTCTAATAGTTCAAAATCGAGCATATGGTTATGCAAAATCAAGACATGGGTGAACTTTTAAAGAATAGATTGAATTTTTTTAAACAACATTTATTTATTAATTTTTAGACAGAGCGTGCGTGAGAACAGGGGGCGGGGGGGGGTTGCAGAGGGAAGGGGAGAGAGAATCTCCAGCAGATTCCCTGCTAAGCATGGAGCCTAGCTTGGGGCTCGATCTCACGACCCCAAGATCTTGACCTGAGCTGAAACCAAGACTCAGATGCTCCACTGACTGAGCCACCCAGGTGCCCCTGAATTTAAAAATTTTGTAATAAAATGAAATAGTTCAGAATTGCACACGATCACAGAGTAGTCCTAAATATAGTAAGAGTTCTTCATGTAATGTAATACTGGTTTTCCCCAACAGCTTTCATGTGCCACCTCATATCTTGCTCTCATAGCCCTACGTGGTCCTCCACAGAAATACCCCTTCAGCAATGAACACCCAGGAAAACACACCTCTGTGGAAGGGCATGCAAAAGAGCCCATTTTCTCTATTTTTCCCAGAACAAGGCAGAAAATATTTCTTCCAAGGTAACCGTCCACCACCTGAGTGCTTTTAACATTCTACAGCATGTAATTTAATGTGTTTTTAGGGAAGATGAAAGTAAAAAACAACACGAAGAGTAATAATGGGTCAGAGGCTAGAATTATCTCCAAAACTAAAAAAAAAAAATTAAAGATCAAGCATAATTCTGATTTCACTCTGGAGTACAAACAAGTCTTTGGTCAAAGGTTTACCTGAAAACCCAATCCATGCCCAGACCCGCCTGGGCCAACCGCAGCCTGCTGGGGGAGACGACTTCATGGGATGTCTGTGCTGTCAGTAAAGCCTCGCTCTAACTGAGGCTCCGCAGCCTCCATCCTGCCCCAATGCTGACACCTCCCCACCTGCACGGCCTCAGCTGCCTCCAGGCTCTTGTCAGGATTTGCAAACAGGGCCTCCGCTGCTTCTGTCTAAGCCCCATGATCCCCAGGGCCAATCTATCAGCACAGGTCTCAGAGCTGGGTTCTCGCTGTCTTGGAGCCTATGTGACATCCAGCCTCCTCCCCCAAAGTTCTAACCCAAGCCCAGTTCCCAGTCTTCCTGACACAACCATAGACCACCTGTACTTCTAAGAACCCCTGTCTCTGTTACTTCTTACCCTGTCCTGCCTATCAGCCTACAGGGACATCCTGCTACCCTTGGCTGGACCCCTAGGCTCTCGCCCAAGCGTCACCCCCAAGCCTCCCACTACCTGTCTGTCTGGTATCTGAGACTCCTTCCTGCCTGCCAGCTTGGACAAACTTCCAGAGTCTGTCCTCCCATATTATCCCACTGCTGCTGGAGCGGGAAGAGGTATCTGCCTAACCCAGCCCTTCTAGTCCAGCCCCATCTGCGGCACCAAGCCCAACAATGGTGCCCGGCCACCACAAGAAGGCTCTGAGAGGAATAATGACAGCAACATGGACTGGGTGCTTGCTCTGTGCTAAGCAAGAGTCTAAGCATCTTATATGCACTAATGCACGTATAACACATATGTATTATATGTATTAATCCTCGCAACACTATGGGTCGGGTGCTAACACTATTCCCATTTGGGGGATTTTTTTTTTTAAAACACAGCCCAGAATTCTTATATAATTTACCCAAGATTACAGAGCCAGTCAATGGCAAGTTCAAATCCAGCAGTGTGACTCCAGGGTCCAAACTCTACGCTGATAGCTAAAGAGGCTGGCGCTGGGCCTTTCAGAAAGGCAACTACTTTGCATCCACCAAGAAACTTCCAGCCTAAACCTCTTGCCTTTCTTGACTCAGCCTCTGCCTGGAAATCTGAAATGCCAATGACAGTTTGCCAGAAGTCTGCTGTTTCTCAAGTCTCACCAGCCAGGGTTGCCCTTCATGAGAGGGACTGAACACCAGGGCCTACCCACAAGAGATCCCAAAATCACCGAGGCCCCTCTGTCATGGGCCTCCCCGCCATGTGACCCAGCCCACAGTCCATTTGGCATTTGCTCTCCTCTGGCTTTAGCAGAGCAATAGAGAGCTACGTCTCATCACAACCACAGCCCCCAGCCCCAGTAGTCTCCTGCCTGCCCAATTCCAGGACCTCATAACCTTATTAAAACAAAAAATGGCCCATTGAGTCCAAAAGCACCAAGCCACCCTTCCCACCACGCAGGCAATCTCAGTCTCTTTCTCTCTCTCTCTTTCTCTCTCTCTCTTCCACCCTAGGTGCCCTCACCTGTCACAATGGGGTAGGACTGCGGTCCGGGCACGCTGCTCCCGATGTCGGCGGGGGTGGGACTGCTCAGGTTGGCCTTCATGTCATCCAGCCCTCCAGCCAGCGAGGCCATCGCTGAATACTCAGTGGTCTGAAAGAGGAAACAAAACAGAGACAGCTCAGTATCAAGACTCCGAAGAACCCCAGCCAAATGCCAGCACCACATTCTGGGGTTTGGCCACCTCGCTGGGCTAGCCCATGCCAGCGCCAGGGCCCACAGGAGGCTTACAAACCACCCCGCCCCCGATGTTGAGAAGGCAGGTTTGGCTCAATAGAACAAGACCAGTATCCAAACTGGGCCATTCTCACCGGGTGAGGAGGTGGGCAGGACTTGGCGCAGCTGCATAAGAATCCCGCCCCAGCTTCCTGTGGCCCGCGGGTTCCATCCACCCAGCCGCGGCAGCCACAGATGGCCTCTTCCATGCACAGAGGGAGAGATCAGGAACCAAAGGCAAGACAGAAATAAGAGGCTTGTTGCCAAGAGGATGGAGAGAAAAGTGTCCGATTTCAAAGCTCTTAAACCACAGAGGCAGAATCACAGAAACAAGGTTAAGAGGAGTCCGAGACATCATCGTGCCAGACTCTCAATTCATAGATGAGTAAACTGAGGCCCAAGGCGAAGAGGGCTTTGTCCACGGCCAACAGGGCAGAATCCCAGTGCAGGGAGTAGTCCCCCAAAAACTCTCACTCAAAATCCAATACAGTATAACCAAACGAACCACAGTTGGGCAAGGGTTTTTGAGTCCTGGCAGCGTGTAAGCACCTGTCAGCTGAGAACTGCAGGCGCACACCTCGGACTGAGCATGTCCACGCCAACCCTGGGCACCTGGCCCATGGTCGTGCTCCTTTCTTTAAGCCATTTCATGGAATCAAAGCTTGTGACAAGTCATTTCCTTGGCATCCGAGCCACTGTCAGAGTGGTCTCCAGAAAACACCAACCTGGGTCTTCACATTCAGGGACAGATGAAATGAGAAGCATGAATGCCAGGTCTCTTCCTTCCACCCAACCCCCTGGCTGATTTTCAGGTAAAGAAAATATTTGCGGGGTGCCTGGGTAGCGCAGTCGTTAAGCGTTTGCCTTCGGCTCAGGGCTTGATCCCGGTGTTCTGGGATCGAGCCCCACATCGGGCTCCTCCGCTGGGAGCCTGCCTCTTCCTGTCCCACTCTCCATGCTTGTGTTCCCTCTCTCGCTGGCTGTCTCTATCAAATGAATAAATAAAATCTTAAAAAAAAATATTTGCAAACACCTAAGCCAAAGACTTTGGGTGTGCATGCCAAATTCTGGCATGAGCAGTTCCCTCCAGGACCCTGGCATTGCCAATGGAGGGCACATCCCTGTCTGTCCAGGCCTATGTTCTGGGCAGAGAGGGACAGGGAAGCGAGCAGTCTTCTGAAAGGAGGCTCAGGGCACCTTGGGTAGGATGCTGAGGACTGAGCCACATGGCACGTAACCAGGGGAGCTCCCGGGCCAGTGGCATGCGGACAGGAGTCGGACTCAGGCACATTCCTGGTGCTTCTCTTGGCATATGAATGAGAAAGAATTCTTGGGCAGCTCGAACTGGGGTGGTTGGCAGCCGTGAGTCCGCGAGGTACTGCAGGCCCAGGCGCCCTGCCACGAGCCTCACTGAGGACAGCTTTGTCCAGAGCTCCTGGGGCTCTCAATCATCTCCAGCAGAGGCTGATTCTGAAACATGCAGAGAAGAGCACAGGCTTCTAAGGGAGAAGGACAAGATAGGGACACGCCTCCCTGACATCAGGAATCACTGTAAAGCTGTAGTAATTAGACAGTGTGGGATTGGCACAGGGACAGATAAATAGATCAATGAAACAGAAGCAAGTCCAGAAACATCTGTGCATATATGGGACGTTGATATATGAGAGAGGGGATGTACAAATCAGCGGGGAAGGATGGACTCTAATCAACAGTGCCGGGGTAACCAGTTATCCATTCAGAAACAAGGGGGGAAAAAAGAAATTGGATCTTTACTTTACACCAGACACAAAAATCAATTCCAGGTGGATTGGAGACCTAAATGGGAAAGGCAAAGGCATCTAACGTGGCCGGCTCTGGGTCCAGCCAAAAAATCCTTGGGAACAAGCCTGCCCTTCAGAAGGAAACGAGTGGTCCTTGGATGCTCACACAGGGTTCTTGGTCACTGTGAGGACAGGAGTGGGTCCCAGTCATCCTGCCACCCTGATCCAATGCCTTCTCCTCCAGGAAGTCCTTCCCGGCTACTATTCCTTAGGAGGCAGGAGACCCGACTTTGCTCTGCCGGCCCCACCAAGTGATCATGCCAGGGCAATGAGAACCACAATCTTCACACCCATGTCAAAAGCTCACATTTATTGATCCCTTGCTCTGAGTCAGGAGCTTTACCTGAATGTTCCATTTACTCCTCACAGTAACTCCATGAAATAGGTTCAATGTTATCCCCATTTTACAGACGATGAATGTATGATAGAAGGGAAGTAGCTTGCCTAAAGTCACACAGCTTCTAGGTGCCACAGCCAGGATTCCAACCTGGAACCATCTGACTCCAAAGTCTTGATAATTACTCTAATGATTTTCATACTGTGAGTCCTGACTGTAAACAGAAATGTGAAATCAATTTGCTAGTGCCAATATTTTTAAAAATGAAATTAAATAAAAAATGAAATTAGAATAGACTGGAACAGAAAATATCCAAGGTCCTCACACACAGCACGAATAAGTCCTGCTTTGTAAACCTCTGTTTCACATGTAAGTGGATACAGGTATACTAGCTGAAGACGAGAATATCTTTCCTGCTTCAGGTCAGGACCAGCAAAGTTTTTATTCCACGTAGCAAGGAGCTGTTGGGAAAAGGTCACTGTCTAGACTTCATCCCCCACAGAATGGGACCTGGTCATGGCATTAGCCTCCTAATTTGCTAAAAAAAGGAACTCGGAAGTGCAGCTCACTAGAACAGCTCCTTCGGCGCATTGCCATGAGCAAGAAAAAGGAGGTCAAAACAATTCTGTAAGGGTCTCTTCCAAGACGGTGTCTTCTGGAGTTCATGGGACTCTGGGGTAGAGAATAGGGCTCCCTCCACTCTGTGTTACTGAGTCCCCTTGTGGAGGCCCGAGCATAAGGAATGTTCAGTGTTTATTGAGCCTTTCTTGTACACAAGATGGCACGTGAAGACCAGACATGCTCTCTGATCTTCATCCACAAGCCCTGAGGGAAAAGACATGTGGCCCAGAAGCTTTATCCAAGAGGAGCAGGAGAGCAGAACCATTCATTGACCGTGGAGTGGGAAGTGGTCAGGACAGGGTTCTTGGGCAGGTGGTATTAAACCTGGATCTGAGCGATCCTCAACCCCCAAGGCTGATAAGTGCTGCAGGATGGCACAGAGGTAAGAGGACAGGAGTGATCTGGAAACAGGGCACATGCCACTTGTTGGAGGAAGTGAAAGTGGAAGGGGCAAAGACGGAAAGGTAGCCAAGCTGGGATTCAACTGTGAAGGGCGTGCACAGGGAACACATGGACAAACACATGAAAGAGTGACCCTTTGGCGGGCCAGGCAGCAATCTCAAACAAGAGTCAGCATCCCTGTGCCCCTCGCTATGTTGCTGCCAGACCTATCCCCTTCCTAGACTCCAGGCTGGGCAGCTGGGTCTGCAAGGGGAAGCCTTTATTTCTCCCAAGAAAGCAGAATCAACCTGGGTTTAAGAAAATTGCAAGAGGGGGGCGCCTGGGTGGCACGGCGGTTAAGCGTCTGCCTTTGGCTCAGGGCGTGATCCCAGCGTTATGGGATCGAGCCCCACATCGCTCTTCTGCTATGAGCCTGCTTCTTCCCTCTCCCACTCCCCCTGCTTGTGTTCCCTCTCTCGCTGGCTGTCTCTCTCTCTGTCGAATGAATAAATAAATAAAATCTTAAAAAAAAAAAAAAGAAAATTGCAAGAGGGTGGCCAATGGGGACATTCTGCCTCTTAATTTCTTTGATGTCCAGTTGGAAGAGTCTTTCAGCTATTTGATTTTGTGTTAGTCGATCAATTCATTGTCAAAGATGCCCAGTCACTTTGACAGTTAGGTTCGGACCACCTTTCCAAGGCAAAAATCTTTAAGTTGTGTCACACATGCAGGAGGAGGTCCAAAAATCCAGTCTCCCTACCACCACTGGCTGCCAGAAGGTAGACTGAACTTTCCTAAAGAGTGGGGCCCCTGGGGACAGGGGACTCGGAAACCGGCCCTCAGCTGCCCTTGGCTACCGTACCCTTACCATCACCACCACCCGGCAGGGCTTGGCCCAAGCTGTTGCTCTGCTCCTGCATGAGCCAGGGGATGCTATCATTTAGTTTTGGGATGTAATTATTCCCTAAGTTCTCGCCGCTGCCTGTCCCTTGGAGCTGCCGATGATTCTCTCCAATCTCCTGGGCAATCCTGCTCCGGCAGCTTCTCCTCAGCCACTCCCGGCAGTCCTACCTTGGCCTGGAGGACTCGTCTCACTCAGTCACAGAGAACTCCTACACTGTCCATAAGACCCAGCTCCAACGTCACCTCCTTGGTGAAGCCATTCTCAGGTCCTCCACTTCTACAAAGAAATCATGACCCTTTGTCTATGCTTCCCTACTTCCACAGACCTCCATTACCGTACTTCTACTATGTTCAATGGCCATTTGTCTATCTCCCTCTAGGTTGCCTTGAGAGCACGGAACAGGGAACATTCCTAGAGCCCCCAAAGTGCTTGGTGAATGAATGAATATATAGTCCAGTAACATGGCATTAGCCACGACACTCAAAAATTAACTGACACGGGTTTGAACAAGAACCCCCAGTGATACGCTAACCTACCCCTGCCCCCCTCCCGCCTCGCCCCTTGTCAAGTCAGGTGACCAGAAAACAACGTCCTTTGCCACCATGAGTTAAAGCCTCTGGGGAAGTGAGAAAATCTCAGGCATTCAACATTTGTTAGAGGAAATAAAAGAGCCATACTAAGAACTTCCTTTTTTTTAACCTCTGAAGACACTGCGCATTAGAATAGTCAAAGTCCTTGTCATTCCCTCCCGCAGTTCAGCACCCCTGATGCTTTTTTCTCCTGATGAGTAGTTAACCTGCCTGTGGTTGAGCAAGAGGAACACTGGAAACCGCGGTTTGCCCCTTTTGGCTTTGGCTGCAAGAAGCTGAGTCAGATTCGGTGTTTAACCACCACAACCACAGCATTGCGGGCACCTGGCGTTAGGACCTTCCCTCTTTCACCACATCATTTCTGAACTTTTATTCAGCCTTAACTTACTAACTTAGATACGTGTAATTGTTTATTTTGCAAGACACCTCAGATCCTTTGTGAAAGTGGAGACTGGACGAGGTAGAAAGACAGAAAAAGAAAGATGGGAAGGAGGTCAGGAGAGAGAAAGAGAAGAGAGAAGGCATAATTACGTCTCTGGTAACCGCGACAATGTACTTCCACTTCTCACAGTTATTTTGGGGGCCAAGGGCTGAACTGACGGAACACGGGTGGTCACACGTGCGTAAGTGTGTCGGCGCACCCACACGCTGGGAAACACGGCCCCCCGCTCCCGCCACTGTCAGCCACAGGCAATAGCTGTGTTCTGAACCTCTGACACCTCTGAGCTCTTGGGGTTCTGTCTTAGGATGTCATCTGGGGCTTCTGCTCCCTTCCCATCAGGGCCCCCTGGTGCCGTCCTTGACCATGACCCAGAAAGAGAAACGAACTGAGGACAGCAGTTCACAGACTGTCCACTCCAGGGCAACCAACGGGGATAAAACTCTTTGCCTACTGCCACAAATTCCTGTAAGGCCTCAAGGTCAAGACCGGCAGGTATGCACACCCTCCTCAGAGATACCATGCTCCAGGTGATGGAAAGTCCTGAACTCTCCAATGTCTGAGCTAGACAGATACTCAAGGTCCTCGTCCCCGACGTGCAAAAACTGAGGTACGGCGGGGGGGGGAACGGACTTATCCGGCTAATTTTTATCTGTCTCGTGTATAACCTTTGACCCTGTGGTAGAAAGAACAGTGAACCAGGAGCGATAACACGGGGTTCTCACCCCAGCTCTGCCTCCTCTCTCCTATGTGACATCAGGGAAGCCAGGCCAGCTCTTGGAGTCTCATTTTCCTCATGAATAAAATGAGATTTAAGTAAAACTCCTTGCTGCCTGCCTGCCAGGGTGTGTGAGGATCTGAAGGATAAGGACAGGGATGGCACTTTGGAAGCTAAGCCACACAAGGGGTAAGGAATCCTAGAAGGGACTCCAGGGGGCACGTGCCCTGGGAAAGTGGGTGCTGGGCATCATTTGGGTCCCTAGGAAATTACCTGGAAAAGGACTGCCTGGGGCTGCACCAAGTATTGTCTCATCAGCACGGGGCACCACTGCCATAGCATGGAGGAGAAAAGAAACACAGACACGTGAGAAGGAGGGCAGCACGAAGGAGGGCGGGGCGTGGGGATGAGGCTGCAGGGCTGGCTACCTCGGATGGCCACCTCCGCCCAAGAGGGCTTCCCTGTCACCTGCTGAGCTCCTCCAGGCTCGCTGCCCAGCCTTAGGTGGCCCTTGGGAGCTGGGCCAGCGCCAGGCCAACCACTCCCATCCTGAGGGACCAGACACCTGCCCACGGACACACCTACCCAGCGGAGGACACGAGCCGGAGACAGGGAGCTGTGTCCCCGGGGCCTGGCCTGATGACTGAGCCTGAGGAGGCAGAGGGGTCTGGATGCCTCAGGCAGCTGGGGTGGAGCCGGGGCCTGAGGGCAGCTGTCTCCCTTCCCTGGCCTCTGCTTCCCCAGCTATCTGAGGACTTGCGTGTGATCTCCAAGTTCCCTGCCGCCGCCGATGGCTCTTCACCTAACCAGCCACATGACAAAGTAGGGATTTCCTCTTCAACAGATGAGCTCCAAGGCAAGAAAAGAGAGATGGAGGGGATCCTATAGGTTAGAGGAGACTTGAGACGTATCAGTCAGTCGCAATGTGGACCCTGATTCCCATAAATAGACTGTATAAAATACAACTGTAAAAAAATATTTTGACATATTGTGAAACTATCATAAATGCAAAAACAGATTGTATATTTGAGATATTTGAGGACCTTATCGATTGGCTAATTTTTTAGGTGTGATAATGGTATCATGATTATGCTTGTTAGGGTCTCATCTCTTAAAGAGTCATCCTAAAACATTCACAGATTAAGTGATACGATGTCCGGAGTCTGCTTCAAAACAAAGTTAACGAAGTTTGCTGCCGTTAACAGACTGTAGTCTATCTATGCCATGGGATACTACTCTACAGGAAAAAGGAACAAAGCACCAATGCGTGCTGCGATACAGGTGAGCCTAAAAGCACAGTAAGTCAAAGATGCCAGGTATGGGGCGCCTGGGGGGCTCAGTCGGTCAAGCATCTGCCTTCAGCTCAGGTCATGATCCCGGGGTCCTGGGGATCAAGTCCCGCATCAGGCTCTATGTTCAGCAGGGAGCCTGCTTCTCCCTCTCCCTCTGACCCGCCCTCCTGCTCGTGTTCTCTCTCTCTCTCAAATGAATAAATTTTAAAAATCTTTAAAAAATAAAAAGAAAAGGAAGATGCCAGATATAGGTGGGGTGTCCAGAACTGGCAAATTTATCACACAGAAAGCAGAGCAGGGGTGGCTGGAGCTGGACGGGGAACGGGCTTTAACTATAAATGTACATGAGGGACCTTCTTGGAGGGAAGGAACTGTTCTAAAACTGGGTTGTTGGTGTTGGTGGCACAGCTCCATAAAGTACTAAAAATCACTGACCTGTATACCTCAAATGAGTGAATTTTAGGATATAAAAATTAAAATTCAATTAAGCTGTTGAAAAATAAAGCAGCGTGTGGGGACAGTAGGGGTATCTATGAAACAGGACGAGCCGTGCGTCAAGGATCGTTGAATCTAGGGGCGGGATGCTTACAGGTTAACTAGACTATTTTGTCTACTTTTGAAATCCTCCATAATTAAGGTCAAAAATCCCAAATAGCACATATTTGAGTCACGATCCCACTTGCTGCACCCATCAACTGTCCAGAAAAACACCTGCGGAATAATGAGAGCACCCCAGAGGAAGAGGCCAGCCAGGAATTTGCTGTCTTGAAGTCTGTTATCCCTCCATCTTCACGGACGCCAAGGTTCCAAACACAAGAAGCATAAGGTCTCCCATCTGCCCAGCCCTGTCCAGTTGGCAAAGTCCTTGGAAAGATGGGGCTCAGAGAAGGGAGCCCCGGTGTGCCAGCTCCAAGCTCAGTCCTGGCCCATTACCCCAGAAGCCGAGTTAGGATTTTCGAAGACTTCACTACCAGCCTGGAGGGGAAGCTTACACACTTCCGGTGGGACATCCTCCTCAGTAAAGTGCCCAGGCCCCAGGCCGAACTCTACTCCTCCAGCTAGGGAGAGAGCCCCAAAGCTGCGAGCAAAGAAGACAAAAGTTCCACACTTTCTAAACCTGGGTACACGAAAACTGTACCTGCAGAGCATACGTTCAAGACCAGTTCTGTCGTGGGGCACCTGGCTGGCTCAGTCGATGGAGTATGCAACTCTTGACCTCAGGGTTGTGGGTTCGAGTCCCGTGTTGGGTGTAGAGATTACTTAAAAATAAAATCTTTACGGGCACCTGGGTAGCTCAGTCGGTTAAGCGTCCAACTCTTGATTTCAGCTCCGGTCACGATCTCAGGGTTGTGAGACTGAGCCCTGCATCGGGCTCTGCATTGGGTGTGAAGCCTGCTTAACATTCTCTCTCGCCCTCTCCCTCTAACCCTCCCCCCCCAAAAATAAACAAACAAACAAACAAATAAAATCTTAAAAAAGAAAAGAAAGGAAAGGAATACTTCTGTCCTGATTACAGTGGATCAAATCAATTGGCAGGGAGCCTGGAGACCTGACACTGCCCTGGACTCCCATTCAACCTGGGACAGGCCCCACCCCTCAGGCCTCAGTGACTCTACCTGTCAAATGAGGGAGGTGGACCAGAACCGTCAGGGCCCCTTTGGCTGTGAGGCCTCCCCTGGGGGGCTCTGCTCTGCACAGGTGTGGTCCTCACTGGGTTTCTCGCTGATGTGGTGAGGTCAGGCTTAGGCCCCACTCTGTGGGTTAGTGAAGGCGTTGCCCATCCTACCCAGGCCCCTGAATCCAAACGCCTGGCCACCGTCAGGGGAGGAGTGTGGCTAAGGAAGCCTACCAGCCCCGAGGCCAGAAAGACAGGGTTCGAATCTGACAGGCCGAGGTCGTGCCGTGTGGAACCAGGCCAGGCGCCTCACATTCTCGGCTGCTTCTCTCATGTGTAACATGGGGATATATGACCCTTGATATATGTCAAGTCCTAGAGGGCAGTCCTTTTTATTCTCATATTTTCGTTCTCAGGGCCAGATGTGTAAACAAACACTGGCAAATGCTACAGAGGGTAACAGGACGGATCCTGTGGTGAGGGAACTGTGCTGGGTGCCAAGTCTACCAACGCCAATCCCCCAGTGTGATATTGTACTACAGCTTTGCGGCATATCGTCACTGGGAGAAACTGGAAAAGGGTATAGAGAATCCTTTTGTATTATTTTTTACAACTGCATGTGAATCCACAATGATCTCAAGCCCAAAGTTTAATTTAAAAAGGAGTAAAAAACAAAAAACAAGGTTTTAGCATTCCATCCCCAATAAACCTAATAAAGACGAATCAAACTTAAAAAATGTTTGCTGAGACGCCTGGGTGGCTCAGTAGGTTAGGCATCTGGCTCTCGATTTCTGCTCAGGTCATGGTCTCACGGTCCTGGGATCGAGCCCTGTGTGGGGTTCTGTGCTCAGCAGAGAGTCTATTTGTCTCCCTCTCCCTCTGCCCCTCCTCCTGCTTCCACACACACTCTCTCTCTATCTCTCAAATAAATAAATAAATCTTTAAAGATAAATAAAATTTAAAAATGGTTGCTGGGGGTACCTGGTGGTTCAGTTGATTAAACATCTGACTCTTGACTGACTCTTGATTTTGGCTCAGGTCATGATCTCGGGGTTGTGGGACTGAGGCCCGCGTTGGCTCCAAGCTGGGCATGGAGCCTGCTTGGGATTCTCTCTCTCCCTCTCCCTCTGCCCCTCCCCTCCCCACATGCATGTGTGCTCTCTCTTTAAAAAAAAAAAAAAAAAAAAGTTTGCTGTAAGGGGATGCTATAAATGATGCTTGCAAAAGTACTCCATAAACTACAGTGGTACTGTTAGTATTGACTGGCAAAGAACTGCCAAGGATTTTGAATGACCTTCTCCTTCCAGGAAGCCTTCCCAGATTTCCCCTCTTCTGTGTTCCTAGAACATCTAAGTAGTCATACCTCCAGCACTACATTTACCACTTTGCATCATCTAATTGTTTAGTGTCCTCATCCCTCCACTGGAGTGTGAACTTCATGAGGATGGAGCTGTGTCTCCCCCATCTTTGTGACAGCAGCTCCTGGCCCAGTGCCCAGCTTGGAACAGATGTGACATAAATGCCCATGGAACCAAATGAATTGGGACAGGTACCATGGCCTGACTCTGCCAACAGCACCAGAGGTGCTGCCCAGGGTCACTGAGAGGGTAAGTGAGCTCAGGGTGCTTTTATTTATCAGAAAGTACTAGAGGCAGGGATGAGACATTCTCTCTATTCATCTGGGTCTCCAGATTTGTGCCCATGCTTGGGCCACAATCGATTGCAGTGGAATCAAATCAAGAGGTTTACAAAGTTTAATTCACTCATTACCCCCTATTCTGTTGCAGCCTGCCCCAGACACACTTACAGGTGTGGAATAGCAGGGGAAGCCCTGGGGAGGTGACTGAAATTAGATATTGTAGTTTCTGTCCAAGAGAAACTTCCAGCAATGACTAACCAGGAGGCTCCCTCTTTCCCCCCTGATCACTTAAAGAATTTTAGTGAGCCCCAAATCTCAGAGCCCAAAGGAGCTCAGGAGTTATGATGAAGGCTGATCTTTTATCTGAGGCTTGAACCCCACCAGTGATGGAGAACTCACTACTTCCTGAGGCAACCACTGCCTGGCCACTGAGCTCGGCTATGAAGTGCTAAATCTGTCCTCGCAGGCCTCCCTACATTGGTCTTGTGTGTGCCCTCGGTGGCCCCAGTTCCAACAAATGTCCTCAGGCCACAGGTGGCAGGGCTGTTCGCTCTGGACCTAATGCAGGGCCCCCACGTCCTCCACTCCTCGTTCTGGACATGTTCTCTCTGACAGGGGCATAAGAAGCTCACTTCTGCTTTTCTTGTGACCTCATCGCCTGGCTGACTCATGCTGTTCTCAATCAACGCAGAGCTTACCACAAGTTCATTAGCAATGCAAAGTGATTACATATATGATTTTGTTTAAATGTTCAATTTCTCCCACCCCTACCGTGGTACTTACAAACTCTCCCAGGCTTCCTGTTGCCTCCAGGTACTGTTGACCTGAACCCTACAGGCCCTAATTCAAATTCCAACCTACTTCTCCAGCTTCCACTCCAATCTACCCTACTTCCAAAAACATCGTCCTCTACTCCAGCCACACCACACACACTAATCCCTGAAAGCCCACGTCAGTACCTTTGCTCATGCTGTCTTCCTATCCCCACTGCAGTCAAAATCCTGTCCTCTATGGTCCAGATCAAATGGCATCTGCAGGGCGCCTGGGTGGCACAGCGGTTAAGCTTCTGCCTTCGGCTCAGGGCGTGATCCCGGCATTATGGGATCGAGCCCCACAAGGCTCCTCCACTATGAGCCTGCTTCTTCCTCTCCCACTCCCCCTGTTTGTGTTCCCTCTCTCCCTGGCTGTCTCTATCTCTGTCGAATAAATAAATAAAATCTTTAAAAAAAAAAATGGCATCTGCTCCTGATGCTTTTCCTCAGTCTGTGGTTGAAACAGATCATTTCCTTCTCTGAATCCCCACGGCACTTTCCCTGCACTTCCTTTAGGACGTTTGTTCCATGCTACTTTACTCTAGTAATTTAGGACCGTGTCTGCTCCCCTTCTGAGATGGGGAGACACCTACAGGCAGCGTCCCTGCCTGGTCTGAAGCTGGATCTTACCAGTTGGCGTGGGCAGGACCTATCCTGAGTGAAACAGCAAGGGAGGGAGAGAAGGGGCAAAGGAATCCAGGGCTCAAGGGGAAGAAAAGGCCCTGGGCTCACAGCATTCTGGCTCTCATCTTCCCAAATGCAAGAAAGGAAATGACAAGGCTTGGAGCCCTAAGCTCCACTCCTGGAGGGTGAGAGCCGGGACCCAGGGGTCAAGGCCTCCGAAGTGGTAAGAAGGTGCGGTGTGTGTGGTGGTGGAGGAAGAGGACACCCTGTCCTGGGAGCCCCAGAGCCTGCTCAGGTTCTGCCTGTCTGTGGGATGAGTGCCTCCAGATCCTGACGTGAAGAGGAGAGAGTCCCCAAAACAAAGCCCCATCTCTAGGCAGCCAAACACTATGGGCTTCTCCTAGGTGGCCCCATGGTGGGGCCTAGCTGTCCCATCCTGCCACAGGACCAGAAAGGGGGCCGGGCAGGGAGGCCCATTACACCCGAAGGAATGCAGACCTATTGGCTAGCAAAGGCCCTGAATAGGGGCGTGCAAAGAGAACCCTCCCCCCCACCAATCCTAGATTAGCTGGTATGGACCACCTCAAGATGCTCATAGCCCACTTCGTTTCGGATGGACTGCCCAGCTGAAGGAGGACAGAGGTTATCCCGGGGAGGTAAAGAAAGGAGACTTCCCCCTGTACCGCAAGATCAGTAGAGTCGGGGCGAGGAGGCGGATGCCCCCGCCCACCACCACCGCCTCCGCCGGGCCGCTGGGGAGTGGTGATGCGCATGCGTGCACGCGCACACCTGCTCCTCGGGCCGCAGGCCACCTCTCGCCCCGTCTGCTCCCTCTCAGGCAGAACCTTCCAAAGAGCGATATTTTGCAAAGGCACACACACGCAGCTTTGGGAGGGAGTGCCCTCCTTGTCCCCGAGGTTTGCTAGGGCCAAACAGAAGCCACACAGGAGAAGCACTAGGAAAAAAAAAAGCTGAGAAGACCAGGACTCCGTGGTTTGCAAGTCTGAAGCCTCTTATCAGCTCTCACCTAAACCCTCACACGCTTTTAATAACTCTCAGAATAACACGAACTCCCCGGATGCTGACTACACCAGGTGCTATTCCAGGCGTTAAAACACGGTCGTCTCTTTCGTCCTGACAACCACCCTGTGGGGATTATCGTCCCCGCCCTCCCCCAGCAGACGATGAAAGTGAGGCACAAGGAGCCCAACTACCATGTCCCAATCACCCCCCAGCAGTGACACCCCAAGTTCAGGATCTCACAGCGCTACGCACCACCTCTCTGCCACTATCATCAACCCCATCCCCGGCCAGGTGAGAAAACCAAGGGTAGGGAAGGTGGGTGAGCTATTGGGGGGTGGGTGTCAGACTAGGTTCTCTCTGGCCTGTGTTCTTCACCACGATTCCACGTGCCTCACGCAGAGGTGCAGGGGCCCAGGGAGAGAGATGGCAACTCTCAGAACAGGTGAGGCCCCACACACTTCACAGCCCTTTCAGACACCTACTTGCTCCCGACCCTGCACCTGTCACAGGGCCATTCCCCCTCCCTGAGGGCCCTTTCCCCTTCTCTCTTCCTATCCTTGTTTATCCACCCCTGCAAGGCCTGGCTCAAGAATGACCTGCGGACATGTTTCTACATGGGTTCGGCCATAGACGCCATTAACTTCATTCTCTCTTCTCCCCACTTGGACTCAGAGGACAGCCACGCTCTGATGGATGTCAGAACTAGCAATTAATCTTAACATTAGTGAGACCCAACAGGGAAACAAACAGGAACACGTGACATTGTTAGTCCCGTTCAGGAAAAATCAGGCCTCGGACTGCTTGGTTCAAGCCCTGTGTTCCTTACCGAAGGTAACATTCTGGCTTTTAGAGACATCAGAAACGGAAGGAAGCAGACACTAGGCTTAGGTTTTAGCTATAAGCCCAAATTTAGCTAATGGAGATAGCAGGGGAAAAACTAGCACAGTGACAGCAGTGTTTCTGTTTATTTGCCTTATCAGGGTTAACTTGACTTCAGAGCCTTTGCTTTTAATTATTGAAAATACGTTCACGTTTTGCAGTTACATGTTAATTTCATGAATCTCGCACTTTGTACCTGGAAACAAAGCATATTAATAATTTTGTGCGTGTTAATACCTATAATTTACTTAAATAAGCAAGCCCTTGGCCCTGAGACCAGACGTGTAAACAAACACATTTCTGAGAGCCTGGTTTGAGTCTGATTTTTAACAATTCCTTTTTCTCTCTCATACACATATATACATTACATTTAGCCTCCTGGTTTTATTTCCTTCACCTCGCCCCCACAAATCAAACCTCAATAATGTAACACTGCTGGCTAGAAACGGGCTTCACACAAAAGGTTTCAAGCCACATCTCCCAGTCCAACCATTTTCCACTTCTTCTGCCTGCTCCAACATAACAGTCTCTCTCTGCCCAACTGCCCTGGAAAGCCCTGAAATACCTCGTTTTCATTTCTGGGAGAGGAAGAGGTCTGATCCCCAAATAAAAGAAAACTTCAGCCATGATAGGAAGCAGGGAAAACCCAGGCAGACTTCTTCTTGCCACCCGTGTCAAGCTCACAAAGGGAAAAAATCGTACCATCCGACATGGTTGGGAGAGTTTAATCCAAAGCTGTGCTAATTAATATCCCCGGCTTTCCAGAAGCCAGTGCCACATACAGCTGCGAGGGCAACAAGGCTGTTCTCCCTTCAATTTTATGGGAAGAACATTTTCATTACAAAGCCTCCTCCCAGACCCTCCTCTCTCAGCCAGATTAGCCTCGAGAAGGAAGCGGATGATCCATATATCAGAACTCCTTCTCTCCCCATTAATTTTATTATTTATATCCCATTTTAAAAGTTTATTGGTGCAACTCCCAGTGCACCTGACCAGAGCCCTTCTGACAGAGCGGTATCTTCACTCATCTCCTACTCAGGACCAGTGGATGCCCTGGTCACCAGAATGTGCCAACTTTTTGAAATTTACCCCGGAGAAAGAGCTGACTCCAGTGGCATTTCCTGTCTCCCACTGCAACACACACACCATTGTTTAAAACGAATGGTGAAGGATCTAAACTTACTCATTTGTGAAGTATGTGTGGACTCGATGACTTAGCCTGTGCTAGGGGTGGTCCCCAGAGTCCCCCCAAAACCCTGAGGGATGCCCTACGTGCCCCCACCCAAATCAAGCATCCCCAGCTGTTCGAGCACAGTTGACCCATTTTGAACCCAAACCGCCAGACCACGGGCAGGCCTGGCGAGGCCACGTGTCTTACCATTTTATTCTGAAACCCCACGTGCACCAGGCTGTCTCTTTCCAGCCTCCTAAAGGGACCCCAAATCCAATCTAAATGTCTTGAATTTACCTGTTTGTCTTTTATACATATAAATAGCTGCATTTCCATTCTCTCTTTGTTTCTCATTTTCATTTGGTTCTAATATCTGCATGTAAATGTCGGAAAATAGCATCTGTAATTGGAGATTATGAAGTATGGCCAGCTCCTGACAGGCTGCTAAGGAAGATGGATTATCCTCATTTTTCTGTAAATTTTGTCAATTTTGGAATTCATAAGCTATCAACACTGATCAAAATGGGACTTCACAGCTGTGTCAAAAAAAAAAGAAAGAGCAAGAGCGAGAGGGAGCTCTCGAAGGCAGGCGGTCGTGTGTGGGGCCGGGCGGCAGGCGGCTGGTGGCGTGTTGGCGCAGCGCATTGCGTGCCCAGTGTCACCAGCAGCCACCCTCCTCCCCTGCGCCCTCCCCTCCACGCTGGCGGCTCCCTCAGCGAGGGGCACCCTGGAACTCAGGGTAGGGCTGCCTGATCCCCTGGCTCAATCAAACAGCTAAATCACACAACTAGAAGGCCGCAAATCCTCCAAGGCACCCACTCAAATCCAAGGCTTAATTTATTGCTGGGCGCTGCCTTCCTTATTTATCTGGAGGAGTCGGCGGGCTCCCTGTGCACGCGCCTCTGAGATGTTCTACTCCTTCCTGACCATCACGGCCCACTTGAGGCAATTGTGTTGGTGTCTCTCTCTCAATTTTCCCATTACTGGGAGTAAGTACTGTTGGGACTCTGTAATAGCCCGACTGCAGCCCATATCAATAACAGATGAGGTTTAATCGTCCAACACAGAAATTATTTAGGCGCAGTAAGGACATTCAATGTCATTTGCATAATGGCATTTCTATCGCACGCACCTAACCCGTCTTGCATAAACAAGGCCTTGGGACCATAAATAATAATAAATCATGACGTCTGCACGCCTCTTGCGGTAATAGGAGCCACTCTTTGTGGAAATTATTTCAGCAGGAAATGGGCACTGTAATTTTAAAGACATGAGGTGCTGTGAGGCGCGGTAAATCATGCGGGCACACGATCCCCAGGAGCAGCCGGGGGACCTGTCCCGAGCCCCAGCGACATCCCCGGGACGATGGGAGGAGGCAGGCAGGCCTTGAGGGGGAAACACGTGGGGACTCTAGAACGGACGCCAGCACGTGCCACCGTCCCAGTAAATGGCAAGAGAGTGGGATGCCCAGAAAGCCAGCCCGGGGAGAACTGCCTTTGGACCTGGAGGAGCCCAGAGACCTCAGGTCAGAAACAGTCTTCGTTCCAGGAGAACGGAAGCTCCCTGCGGGCAGCCAGTTTGGATCTTTGTCTGCTCTGTGCCCTAGTTCACCTCCACCACCACCTGGCACCTTGTGGGTGCTCGGGAAAGACCCTAAGGGAGTGCAAAGAGAGGAGGAGAGAGTACCTGGGCCCAGGCAGTGAGCAGATGAGACCAGCACTGAAACCAGGGTAGAGGGAGACAGAGGGAGGCACCAGCCCCAAGGGAGTTAAGGCTGGAACTGCCCAGAAGCACTGGTACCACTGATCTGGTGAATGAGGGAGTGGAAATGCCCGGTGAATTCTGAACCCTGTCGCGAGGCAGCCGTGGGGAAGAGAAAGGCATAGATGGGGGGCTGGTGAGCGGAGCGGCGAAGCCTATGGGCTCAGGGGGCAGACACAGATGACTTGGAATCCCAGCTCCACCATCTCAGACCGCCTCCCTCACCCCTATGTACCCCACCTCCTCTATGCAGAACCAGCCTGAGAACAGTACTTGGCCCACAGAGCTGTTCTGAGGAGGAAATGAGGTCGTGTGCGCAAAGTGACTAGTATGCGATACTTTGCTGGCATCGTTTTTGGTGTGACTGCTATTCTTCAGGAAGCAACAAAAATGAGTGCAAGTACAACTCGGCCTCTTCCTAGCTGTGTGATCTGGGACAAGGTACCCACTCCTCTGGGCCTCAGCTTCCTCTAGTCTGTCCAAGGAAAGCAGGGTTAAGATGGTCCCCACCCACCTCCTGGAGCAGCCAGAAGGCTCAAGTGGGGTCATGCTGTGAAGCTCCTGGTTAGTGTAAAGGGCTGTCTGCGTGGGAGGGACGAACATGGACAAAGAAAGAAGGGGAGGGAGAGTTCCCAACACCTGCCCGTTGTCCAGCCACCCTCAGCCCTGGGTTCAGGCTTTCCAGAAAAGGATACATACCAAAGCATCCATACTGTGGCCTCTGGGAGGGGAAAGAAGGGACTGAGATCAGAGTTGTTAGCTTAAGCCTTACCTGTAATGCGTTAATTTACTGGAAGAGAAGTACTACTTGTGTCATGGGATTTTTAAAGCTGATGAAGTTTCAGGGGTGCCTGGGTGGCTCAGTCGGTTAAGCGTCTGCATTTGGCTCAGGTCATGATCCCCAGGGTCCGGGGATCGAGACCCACAACCAGCTCCCTGCTCAGTGGGGAGCCTGCTTCTCCCTCTGCCCCTTCCCCTGCTCATGCTCTCTCTCTTTCTCTAAAAAATAAATAAAACCTTTAAAAAAACAACAACAAAAAAAACCTGATGAAGCTTCATACCCCTGTGCCTTGACACGTACTATTTCCTCTGCCGGAATACCAAAAGCTAGGAAATGCTGATGAACAGCCACAAAGAGACTGTGATTTAACCACAACTCCATTTCTCTCCCAGAGGAACTTAGAGAAACAGCAATCACTTCTCCCCTGAGTCCGCCTTTCCAGCCCAGAGGCCTGCGCTGTTCCGGGGATGATGTAAATCACAGTCACCCACAGCCTCTGGGCAGGGGGGTGGCTTTGGTGCCCACAACACCACCATCAGCTCACACACCTACCTTACGCTCACCGAAGTGTGGAAACTGCTCAAATGCCAAATAAAGTCTGGAGTTTAGCTATTAGTATTGTACCAATGTTGGTTTCTTCATTTTTGGCAAATGAACCATGGTTATAGAAGATGTTAATGATAGGGGAAATTGGGTGAGAAGTGTATGGGAACCCTCCGTACTACCTTTACAAATTTTCTAAATTTAAAATTATTCCAAAATAAAAAGTATGTGTAAAAGGAAAAAAAGCCAGACCTTACTCATAATAAGAGAAAAGCAAATTAAAACCACAATGTCTCCTTTTTCATCTATAAGATTAGCAATGATTCAAGAAATTGATACTACGGGGCACCTGGGTGGCACAGTCATTAAGCGTCTGCCTTCGGCTCAGGGCGTGATCCCAGCATTCTGGGATCGAGCCCCACATCAGGCTCCTCTGCTGGGAGCCTGCTTCTTCCTCTCCCACTCCCCCTGCTTGTGTTCTCTCTTGCTGGCTGTCTCTATCTCTGTCAAATAAATAAATAAAATCTTAAAAAAAAAAAAGAAATTGATACTACACTACGTGGGTGGGCGGGGGAAACAGGTGTCACATCGGGATGAAACTCTTTGGTGAGCAGGGGTTCTACCTTTCAAAATTCATAGTGCCCATAGATGGATTCTGCCTTTCCACTTCTGGGAATGTATCCTGCAGCTACAGTCCCACATATGTGAAAACAAATGCGGATAAGGATGCTCAATGCAGGCTTTTCCAAAAATGAGAAAGATAGAAAGCGACCCACAGGCCACCTGCTAAATCAATTATGATATTCCATACAGTGGAATACTACGTAGCTGTTAAAAAGAATGTAGCAGCCCTCTATTGATATGGAACAATTTCTAAGAAATATTTGTTCATGGAAAAGAACAAAAATGGAACAGTGCATACAAAATGCTACCATTTGTGTTCGAAAAGAAGGAATTATCTATATTGTAATACACATATATACATACATATACCTTACTCTCATTCAAGGATTGTATGTAAATCTCTGAAGAAGACACTGGTAATAGTAGTTGCCTCCCAGGAGGGGAGCTGGGTGGCGTGGAGAAAGGAGTGGGGGGGGGGAGACTTATTTTTTACTGTCTACATTTGGTATTGTCTGAAATTTTTACCATTTGCCATGCACTACTGATTAACATTTTTTAAATAAAAAAACAGCGTTAGTTAAGTGGCCATGAGCATGTGCTGCCTGGACTTCAAGAGGGCCATGGCCGTGCCTGCGGGCCCCTGGGGACCTCATCTGTCTTGAGGGGTACCTTGCAGGTCTCTGCATCACCCAGCCTGTCCGGCACAAGTCTCTCTGGCATCGTGCGGAGCATCGGGCAGCCGCATACATGAATTCATGTGCCCACCACGTATCTAGAACCCTGGCCCGCTCCTCAGCTCAGGGGAAGGCTGGAGGCTCTCCTACATCAGGCCCATGGCTCCAGACAGCGTCTAAGCTGGAAGGGATTTAGGGTGTCGCCATTCCCCAATTCTCAGGAAGTTGAGGCCAAGTGAGCAGAAAAGCTGTGCTCCAGGACGTGGGCCCAAATCAGGGTGACGGTCTCAGGAAAAGTGACACTTGCTGTTGGGAAGGAGAAAAGAGACGGGCTCCGTTTCTCTGGCTCTCAATTGCTTCACTGGCAAAATGGGAGTAAGAGCTTCTGTCTGTCCTTAATATCCCAGAAGTATTAATAGGGATCAAATAAGGTCACAGGTATGAAAGGCATCAGAGAACATCCCAGCATCTTACACAGAGGGAGCTCCACGGTGGATACATCTGATACACTTACAACCCCTCCTTGTTGCAAATGCTGTGCCTAGCTGCTGATCCACCTTTTGTGTTGAGCTCTGTTTCAACTCAATCTGGGAGGTGTTGTCATTAGTATTTCTCCTTTCTGCCAATGCAGAAGTCGAGGTACAGAGAGAGGAAGCAAGTTTCCCACAGCCACACAATAAAACTGTAAGTGAGATCACATGGATCCAACTACTGACGGCGTGAGAGTGTTTAGCAGAGAAGCTTCCAGGGGTAGGACATGTTGACTTCTTTCCCACAGTGCCTGAGCAGAGCAGCCCTGGGTGCCATGAAAAGCTCCCTTCAGCACAGCTAACTCTACTCCAGGGAGGCAGGGGTTCCGACAAGTGCCCTGGCCTCTCCCAGCCTCCCTCCTCTGCACCCAGCCCTCGGTTCCCCCCATCCAGGGCCTTCTCTGTCCTGAGACTTCCCCTCCTCCAGGGTGCCCCCCCCATCTTGGCCAAACCTGTCTATTCTCCATCTCAGTCCCACCATCCCCCACCTCAATTGCTTCACATTCTTCTTTTCCCCCTTCCCTATGGGTCTCTGGTCTGTCTGGAGGATGACTGGATACACCTCCCCGGGGACGCTGCCTTGAGCTGAGTACAGTCCAAGGGTAAGCTCTGGCAGAGAGAGAGAAACTGGGGTCCTCAGGCTCATCCCAGTGTCTGGCCAGCTGGCTCCTAGCATCCCCCAGGCACTAGTTCCAATCCATTTCCCATCCTTTCCTATCCCTCGTTTCAGGTGGTTACGCCTGCCCTCCAGAACATGAGCCTGGAGTTTTACCACGCCAACGTTCCTTCCTAAAAACCAGACCTTCCTGGTGAGATACAGCTGATGTCACTCGCTTACTTCAGCTCTAGGGAAGACACTGCCGAGGATTTGTGGATTAGTTTGACATTCACACACACACACACAAAAGCCACATCTTTGTGAGCTATTTAATACCCAAAGAGAAGGCGTAGGGATCTCTGTATGAGGACTCAGGGTAAAATAATATTGCCAGAGAATTTTCATAATGAAACCAGAAAGGATACATGAAAGACTTTGAGAAGAGTAAATGAGTCCCCAAACAACCGTTCCCTATTAGCAATTGTTATATTAACTTTATTTATTCATTCACTCACTCTTTCCTGGCTCATCACTTTCCAGAAAAGATATAGGGCAGCTCACAATGATGCAAAAAATACAAGGAGGCAAGGGGGGCAGAAAGGGAAGCAAGAGGAGAGCATGGAACCAGCCAACAGCAAACCCATAGGACGTGCTCGGCACCAGGCTCCGCCCCGCACGGGGACCCTCGCTGAAACCGCGCACAATCCTACAAAGTTAGAACTCACTACCCCCTTTTGTAGGTGAACAAACAAGGGCTCAGCAAGGCCAAGTAACCTGCCCAAGACTAACTACACTGCTGGTAGACGATGGACTTGGGACTGAACTCGGGCAGCGTGGCTCTGGAGCCCACACTCTCAGCCAAGATCGAGGCTAGCGGCTTAGGAACGTGCCATTGGAGGGACCACATCTGGGCCCCCTTTGCTGCCAGCTGGAGAGGAGAGAGCTGCTGTGATACCTCACAGGGCCCATGAGACACAGACCGTCCATTGCTCACAGGTTCTTCTACGGACTCGCAGACCAAGCGGTGGTTCTCCCTGAGTCCTCCCTAAAGAGCGAGCTGAGAGATCGTGAATGCCCTCCAGACCCTGGGACAACGGCCGCAGGCTGTTTCTTAGGGTGTCCCTCACGAAGAGTCAGGCGTCACCCCAAAATGCGATGCAGCAAAGGTAACTCTAAGGGGACCACATGTGTGGTTTAGTGACCCAATTGAATGGTTTAATCTGGGAATAAGTTTAATAAACAGAAGACTCAAGGATTACTTGTTCTCCAAGCAATCCTCCCTAAATATTGCTTCTCTGAGCCAAACTAATAACAATGGAAAGCATTTTGATTCCTAACAAGTGGCAGGAAGGAAGCTACTCTGTGCCCACAGCTAAATACAGACCCAGCTGGTAGCTGGGAGCAGCCCTGACACCTGCCTGTGAGAACTGAGTGCCTGGGCAGACGCCTGGGGCTGGAACCACACAGAGGTGAGCAGAGCAGAGACCCCGGGGCAGGGACAGGAGTCTCCTTAGGAAATCGCTTTGGACCCACTCCAACACACAGATATCTAGATGATGGAGACCCAGGAGTTCTCCTCCAGTTAGCACTGACATGGGTCAGGTCCCAGAAGACGCTGGGGGCAGGTGTAGCCAAACTCCCATCTCTGTCATTAAAAAACAAAGGAAATAAAACTCCATTTGGACAGCTATCTTTGATCAGTGCTGCTTCCCGTACCTTCCGAGATGAAATCTGTGCCAAGATAACCAAATCAAGTAACTTGTTAAAAGGGATTGCTATTTAGAAATCTTATTCAAACACAGGAAACAGACCCTAAAAATAGTAACTTTTACTTTAGAAGACTTGGCGCACAGCCATTCTTTCTGGCAAATGGCATCAGCTGATCCCATTGTGCAGACCACTCCTCGAACAAGGTAGAGGAGCCTGTCCTCAAATCCCAGCACAAGCACTCACCAGCGGGATGGCCCTGGGAAACTTACTCAGCCATTTTGTTGCTCAGTTTCCCCATCTGCAAAATTAAGATCGTAAAAGTCCCCACCGCACAGGGCTGTAGAAGGGATGAAATGAGTCAATACCTGGTTAATGAGTTAATACCAGCGCTTAGCACAACATAAGTGCCCTGTTACTATAAAGCAGCGTGGTCGTGGACTGGAGAAGATCCAACTTTGAGTTCTCTACACCCACACACACATGCCACACACACACCGTCCCAAAAACGCAGCAAAGTAACAGACGAGTGCCAGAAACTCTGTGCTGCTCCATCACAAGGCTCCCGGGGCCCCCGGCCATTCCCCCCCGCCCCCCGAGCGTCAGGACCCCTGTGCTGACAAGCAGCGCCCCTCTGAGCATTCCTGTATGCGTCTCTGGGTGCAGAGATGGCCAGATTGAGTTTTTAAATCAAGTAGCTGTTACTGGGAACCTATCCAAGATCTGGAGAAATCCAAACAGTTGACCTCAGTTTGTAGAGCTGAGAAAATAAACTTCTCCAGAACCAGCCAGAACCTGGGCCCACATTTGCCAGGTTAAAACCTCTAGAGATTGGGACCCCAAATCTGCCCCAGCATGGGATCTCATGGCCAGTCTTAGGACCCCCCATAAGACTTTCCTGTAGCTAAACTTCTCCAAGGCAACGAAGAGTTCGTCGTTCAAGGTTGTGTGTAAACATTTCCGAGTTCTTTTGCCTCCCAGCACAGGTGTGGGTTTCTGACTCTCGAGTGATGGAGAGAAAACTGGGTGCTAGCGACAGGTCACAGGCTCGCCAGGCCCCTTTGTGGTTCGAGTCTGTTTGAGGATACTAGGAATTCACTGGTGAGCTGTGAGGCATCCCCAGGAGACCCTTGAGGCAACTTATGTACCAGTAGGCAGGTCCCCAACAACATCTGACAACCGCATGACCCACTTTCTGCTTCCTAGCTCCTACCCTCCCAAACCACAAGGACTAGGTGATGAGTGAGCCAAGCCCAGAGCCAACACAGGAGGGAAATGCCTACCCATTCTAGAGAGGATCAGAAGCCTAGGTTAGTAGCCAGAGAACCTACAACACTGTTCCCAGAGCACAGAGAGCAAAGGGTTTCTCCAGTTTTGTTCCACGTTATAATGTAACACCCAGATCTGTTGAGAACAATCTGTATAAATGGATACACCTATTCCTTGAAGAGTATCCCACAGGGAAGCAGTGCCCCCCTTCCTGGCAGCTCCAGACGCAGCTGCATCAGCCCCACCACTGACCCTCGCGCTCACTCCAGCATCCCACAGTGACGAGCACTGAAGTTGAAAAGAGGGTACGAATCACACTGTCACCAAGCCTACCGCATGTGTCGTGCCACATGCCGGGGCAAAAGTCAGGTCAGCATTTGAGCCTTCACTGTGTATCAACGATCATGCCCTCAGCTTCCTCAGCTTCTAAAAGAGGAAAATAAACAGCAACCAGAAAGGGTTTGTTACGAGGATTAAATAAGATAAGTCAAACAAAGTATTTAACTGGTAAACTCTCCAGGTATCATACCATTATAAGTTGTACTATATTCCATTTCATTATACGGTATTTTGTGTGTGTGTGTGTGTGTGTGTGTGTGTGTGTGTGTGTGTGTTTAAACAGGCTTTCCAGAGTCATCAAGCCCACCTCCTCATGCCCCGGCCCCAGACTACACAAGCACAGGTCTCCCAGCTTTCGGTCTTCCTCTTGTCCACCTGGCGCCCTCTTACTCACACCCCTCCCCAACCATTCCCTGTGCAGCTCTTCAGACTGCCCTGTGCGAGGCTCCTGCCTTGTCTCTGCTACTCGGGCACTGTCTGAGGGTGTAAATAATGAGGGTAAATAACATGTGCCAAGAGCTGTCCAAGACCTCACACACGAGTCCCCGTCTGCCCTCACCCCAACTCTGCGTAGAGCACACTAGCATCTCCACCTTCCTCTCATGGATGGGGAAACAGGTTCAGCGGGGTTGGGCCACTTAGATCACACAGCCTGTAAGTGCAGGCACTAGCTTCCAGAACCAAGCTAACTCCAGAGACCTCACTCTGAACCACCTTGCCATGTGGCCAATGCAGGTGACCAGCACGGTGGCTCCTGAGTTCCCAGACAGGCTGAGCATGAAGGGGAGCGGCAGGCATCCCTGAGAGTGAGGTCCCAGCCCTTCCTCCCAGGAGGGACATTCACAAGCTCAGAAGCATTAAAGTCTGCGTTTGAATACCCCCTTCTCTCTTCAAGACAGATCTAGGAGACTGGAGAATTCCTGTCCTCTGTTGCACCAAAAGGGAAATATTAATTTGCTTGTTTGTAGGGCAAAATTCTTACAATACAACCCAGAATTAATAATTTATTACAAAGATTTCTTAGCTCCTCAGGCAGACTTTCTAAAAGTGATACAAATTGTTATTTTGATTACTTTAATGGGATTTTCCCCTTAAAGCCTGAGCTCATTTGCTGCTGTAATTTGTAGCCAGGCAAACAGTAAAAACAGAGCCTAGGGAAGAGAAAGTTTCCAGCAACTCAGCAGGGCAAATGTCCCCCACTTCAGGTCACATGGCATCTCTGGTGCCGCTCCCATCCATTCCACCTGACAAGTCCGACCTCTCTGCCTCTCCGGAGCAGAAGCCCCCCTGCCTCCTCTCGACCTCCCTCCTGCCCAGCCAGCCCCGATACCCTTGCCGTCATAACCCCATCTCTGCCCTGCGGAACCTCTGCTGTGCCAAATGCTCCTTGTCAATAATGATAAAAGTAGCAATAATAGAAGTAACGTTTATGGAGTGTCTGTTACGGGCTGGGCCTTTTGTTAACTTCTCTTCATGTCCATTTCATTTCATCTGTACAACCAAAATGACACAAGAACTGTTATTATTCCATTTGACATATGAGAAAACTAAGGTTAGAGCAGTGGTAAGGCCAAATTGGTGTAAAATAATGACTTTGCACACAAAGTAAGAAAAGCTTATGTCTGTTCTAGAAGTGATGGTGACCCATATACTAAAACCCCAGGAGAGAGAGTCCCACAGACTCTGGAGGTAAGCCTGCAATCACGTATTACCAGGATCTCCCAAGAGGCTCAAAAGTCAGATAACAGGCTGCAAAGTCACAAAGAGCTGGTTTGGAAGCCTGTGCTCCTCATCGCAGCACTGTGCCGCCTCGAGCAGTCCTCCACACGTTGCTCCCTGACGCCCTCTGCAATGGGAAGCATGCCTTGCTCCGCTCCCCGACCTCCTGGACAAGGTAGAGGTAGGGTAGACCAATCCCATCCAGGCCACTGCTCCACCACACCAACCAGCCACTTCATCTCCTTGGAACCCCTCACCATCTGCCCCAGACAGTCCCTTCATAGTGTTAATGAGCTGCCTACCTCCCACCTGACAGATGCCCCCTTCCTGGGGACCTCCCCTGAAATCTTCATCTGCTTTCAAGCTCACTGAGCACACCTCTTTGACTCCATTGATCTTAACCTCCATTCCCCCGCTTCAGCCCCATGGATGGCCATGGGTAGGATGTTATCCTGTCCTTTAGATCTGGTCCATCTGCCAGACCTCAAACCTCTAAGCACCTTCTGAACACACTCTCATCCTGATGAGCCAGCTCCCGCCAGGAAGGCCAAACAGTTACAACAGGTGGATAAAGTTGTCTGTCCTCTTGGTGGCCCGAAATGATAATAGCGTGGCCAATTCCCTTACCCCATCCCTAGAATTGTCTGTATTTCCCTAAAAAGCACTGACACTGAGCTGGATGACGTGATGGTCTTCAATAAATTACCCTTTTGTTTTATAGCCAAGTTATCAGGAAAGGATCATCAAATCCATCTCTTCTTCAAAATGGACGAGAGGAAAGGCAACAACATTGGTCATAGAATGCCGAAGCTCAGAGCTGGAAGGGACCCTAGTGGTCATCTCTTCCAAAGCCGCATCCAATGCTTGAAAACTTTCCTCAGCCTTCCTCCTACGTGGCCGCACTGCCCATGCCAGACACTCCCAGCAACAGGGAACCCACAGCCCAATCCACATGTGGGCAGTTCTGTCTGGAAGGTTTCCTTTGTCTGATTTGAAAGCTGCCCGTAATTTCCACCTAGGTCCTGGGCCTGCCCACTGGACCCACAAATACATCTGCTCCCCCTCCATAAGAACCCTTCTGAGATCAGACTACACTCTCGTGTATCCATTGCGTTTTCTCTTCTCCAGGCCAACCAGTTCCAGTTCCTCCACAAGTGCCTCAAGACAGGTCTGGGAGTGGGATGCAGGAGGGTGAATGTGGAGGGCAAGCTAAGTGGTGGTTTAAGGTATAGGCCCCGGACTCTAACTGCCTGGCTTTAAGATCTGGCTATAGATGTTTCCACCGATGAGTCTTTGGACAAGTTGTCCTCTCTCTTCTCGGTTCTCTCATCTGTAAAATGGGAACAATTGTACACCACCTCCTTCGTAGAGCGGGGAGAGGGTAGGTAAGGGGCTACACAGAGTTCCGCACAGTCCCTGGCACATACTAAGGGCTTAATAAATGCTACATCTTAGGTCTAGTCCCTTCCCCCACCCGGTCACCCTCTGGTCATGTTCCAATCAGTTGCCATCCTTCCCAAGGTAAGGCACCCACCTGGAGTCCTACAGCACAGGTGTGGTCTGACCAACACAAAAGAAAGCAGTCTGGATTCTGCTTTCGCTGGCAGCCACATGACAGAATTCACAGACAACGAAAACCCCTAGATCTTTCTCACCAGTGCTTCTGTTTATCTTCATGTCCTCTTGCTTCAATTTTCTGAAATATCACTCATATAACTATGGAGTTATTATTTATGAAACCACAGATTCCTTCCCATCCCAGGCCTGTCCACTCCCTGCTATCGCTGTAACTATTCATCCACTGCTATTTTTAGAACATACAAGTCTAGAAATTCTTCTTTTATTAGTTAACGTTGGCTCTCTAAGGAGACACAGATTAGGCGAGCAACAGCAAGAGAGCCTTCCAGGTTTTTTTGGTATGATTCTGTCCTGTTTGAATTTTTCGCAAACGTATGTGCTACCTCTTCTTTGCCTTATTGGAATTTGCTACTCTTTTTGTAACTGCTTGACTTGAATGCTTAGCTCATTTTATCTTTCTAAAAGCAAACTGCATTTAAAGCTATGCATTTCCCTCTAAGTACCACGTTAGCTTCATTGCACAAGTTTTGACATGCAACATTGTTATTTGGGGGGGGTCGAGTTTTTTTGGTTGTTCAGTTCTAATATTTCATCATTTCTGTTAAGATTCCTTTTTTGACCCATGGAAGTTTTTTTTAGAAAGTTGATTTTCTGGGGTGCCTGGGTGGCTCAGTCGTTAAGCGTCTGCCTTCAGCTCAGGGTGTGATCCTGGCGTTCTGGGATTGAGCCCCCCATCAGGCTTCTCCACTGGGAGCCTGCTTCTTCCTCTCCCACTCCCCCTACTTGTGTTCCCTCTCTCACTGGCTGTCTCTCTGTCAAATAAATAAACAAAATCTTTAAAAAAAAGTTGATTTTCTTTTTTCCAAACATACAGAAGATTGGAGGCTATGATTTGTTTGGACTATTA
This sequence comes from Ailuropoda melanoleuca, assembly GCF_002007445.2. Classification (NCBI taxonomy): domain Eukaryota; kingdom Metazoa; phylum Chordata; class Mammalia; order Carnivora; family Ursidae; genus Ailuropoda; species Ailuropoda melanoleuca. Next base: position 26,426,705 of record NC_048224.1, read on the forward strand.
ATTTTCAATGTTAGCACACTCTGATCAAAGAACATGGTCTATGATGCAAATTTTTGGTATTGTTGAGATTTGCTTTCACAACTAGCACATAGTCAATCTCTGTAAGTGTTCCTTCCACATGTGTTTGAAAAGTACGTGTAGTCGTTAATTGTTGGCCTTTTCTATGTCTACTTGATCAAACATATTATGTTGTACAAGCTTATAAATATGCAAGCCAATTTTTCGTCAGCTTGACCTATCCATTAGGAAGAGGGGTATGTTAAGGTCCCTAAAATATATTATGGGATTTTTAAAAACAGTTCTTTGACATTTTTTGCTTTAAAAATTTTGAGGGGCGCCTGGGTGGTTCAGTTGCTAAGCGTCTGCCTTCGGCTCAGGGCATGATCCCGGAGTTCTGGGATCGAGCCCCACATCAGGCTCCTCCAATGGGAGCCTGCTTCTTCCTCTCCCACTCCCCCTGCTTGTGTTCCCTCTCTCGTGGGCTGTCTCTCTCTCTGTCAAATAAATAAATAAAATCTTTTAAAAAAATAAATAAAAATAAAAATAAAAATTTTGAGACTCTCTTGCTAAGGACATATAGTTTCAGGATTGCTGTATCTTCCTATGGGTAGTCCTTGATCCTCTTTGTCTCTGCAGATCCTTTGGGCCTAAAAGTTCATTTCATCTGAAAGTGTGAACGCCCTATCACATTTGATTTGGTTAGTATTTGCCTTGTCTGTGTTTTCCTATCTCCTTATTTGCAGCCTTTGAGTACTATTTTGTTTTAGGTTCATTCCTATAAACAGTATATTTCTGGGTTTTGGTTATTTCTCATATCTTCTGTATTATCTGACAAATTCAATCTATTTATATTTATTGAGACTAATCAAATGTTTGTATTTATTTTTATTATCTACCAATTTTGTATTTTTAATTTACCATGCTTTTTTCTTCTTTCTTCTTCTCTCCTGTCTTCTATTGGATCCACTGAGTATTCTGTATATCTCTTTTTGCCTCAGCTGATTTGGAACTTAAACATTCCATTACCATGACTTTAGTGATTACCTTCATGTGCTCATCTCCATCGTTGACACAATCAAATCCAAAGTTTATCAATATATCTATCCTCCTCCTGAGTAATACAAGGATCTTAGAATTTTTAATTTGGATCAACTCATTCCCAATATTGTATATTATTATTGTATGTTTTTCTATTGGTTTTTAAACACACCAAAATTAGTCATTATTTCTACCATCAGTAATTTAGATTATCCTTTGTTTATCGATGTGTTTGGTTACCATTGCTCCTTAAATCCCATCCCTTCCTTCTGTGTTTCATATTCTTCCTGTAGGCAACATATAGTTTGGTCTCGTGTGTTTTTTCCATCCACTCTGACAATCTCTGTCTTTTAATGGGTATATTTAGACCATTCATATATAAAGCAAGCATTGTTCTAGCTGGATTAATATTTACTATGTTTGTAATTGTTTCCTATTCACTGAACTTGTTCTTTGTTTCATTCCCTTCCCTTTTTCAAAATTCTTTCTCCGGGTTTAATTAAATATGTTCTATGATTCCATTTTATCTGCTTCACACTACTGAAACATACACTTCAATATGTTTATGAGGGTAATGTCTACATTACATGTTTTTTACCACAATTAGGAAAAAATTTTAAAGTTAAAAAAGTTTTAGTTTTCAGCCTTATCTGTTGTTGTAAATATGGGAGTAATGACTTCCACGCTCTTCATATGCGCGAGCTAAAACTGGAGGTCTCTCGCGGCCTTTTTCCTGAACTACATCCTTCAGCAGTTCAGCAAGAGTCTGTGAGGGGTAAACCTTCCGTGTATTTGTCTGAAAATGTCTATTTGCCTTCACTGTTAAATGATCATTTATCTGAATGCAGGTCAACTGTTATTATCTTTTAACACTTACAGATCTTCTACTATCTTCTGATTCCTACCGATGCTGAAAAAAGGTGTTCTGTCAATCTAAAAGTTATACTTTCTCTCTGGTTGCTTTTATAACTTTCTCTTTGGCACTGATGTTCTTCAATTTCACGATTGCTTTGCCTAGATGTACGTTTATTTTTATTTAACTTGCTTGGAATTTAGTATGTTTCTTCAATCTAATGATACATGTCTTGCAAAAGTTCTATTCCATATATTCTTTGGCCATAATTTCTTCAAATACTGCGTCACCTCTATTTTTTCCAGAGCAACTCTTAGATACATGTTGGACCTTCTCATGAAACTCTGCTTTATCTGTAACCCTCTCTTTCTTTCTTTCTTTTTTTTTTTTTTAAGACTTATTCATTTGACAGAGAGAGCATGGTGAGGAGGGGCACAGGGAGAGGGGGAAAGAGAATCTCAACCAGACTCTGCACTCAGCATGGAATCTGATATGGGGCTTGATCTCACAATCCTGAGATCATGACCTGAGCCAAAATCAAGAGTTAGATGCTTAACCAACTGAGCCCCACCTAGGCGTTCCCTATAAACCTCTCTTTCCTACTTCCCAACTCCTTAGACTTCTATACTGCATTCCCAGCACTTTCCTCAGCTCTGTCTCCCAAATCTCTAATTTTGTACTCAGCTGTGTCTTATCTGGTATTTAATCCATGAATTCAAATTTAAATTTTGATGACTAATAAAAATTTTTATTTCCAGAAAATGTCTTTGGTTCTTTTTCTGAGTATTCCTTTTTCATGGTGTTTTATCCTTTTGTAGTGTTTCCAGTCCTTTCTTCATCTCTGTAGACATTTTATAGTTTCCTTCAGATTGTCTGTTATTTTAGGATCTTGCAGTACTAATTCTGGTTACATCTCCATTTCCTCCTCATTTCCTTGTGTGGTTTGCAACTTTTTAAATTGTGAGGTCATCTTCAGTGGTTATTTTTTCTTCTGCAGACATGTTGTACAGACTAGACTGTGGAAGGATCCGGGAGAGGGTTTTTCATACGCTTCTGTTAGGCATCTCAAGGATTTCACTGATAGAAGCCCAGTTTTTATATTAATTTCTCTTCTTGAGTTTCTTGGGAATAATATAAAGTGAGATACCACACTTGTATGTGGCATAGGCTTGGGATTTTAATCTCCCATGGGAAACTTCTGCTCTGAGTCCCATGCAGAATCAATTTCTAGGGCTTTCGTCAGCCTGGAGGCAAAATGTGCCTATTGCACCCTTCCAGGTTTCAAGTTTTTTGCAGAAGTTTCAGTTCCAACTCCCACATCACATAGGTTTAAGGCCATATCTTCAATCTCAGCACCAGCATCAACGCTCCCAGCCCCTGTTCACTAGAAACTATCTCCAGGACTGGTAAGTACCCTGGGCCCCTGGGACATTTGCTCACACACTTAACGTTCTGGCTCTGAGCTCCTTCCTAACTTCCAGCTCCCAAGGATTTCCCTATCTCTAATTCAACCTGATATATATCAAAAATATTTTGTTGCTATATTTGATCCAGTATTTCTATTGTTGGAGAAGAAAGGGGTGCCTGTAATAACTGAGACCTTGTTATCAGAACCAGAAATCTATGTGGGTTTGGTTTTGTTTTTTGGTTTTTGGTTTTTGTAATTTACAAAACAATAAAGTTCCATTTTCTTCAGAGCTTTGTAAATAGTCAAATTCCTTAAGCCAAACTTTAAGTGCACTGTCAACACAAAAAAGCTCTAGGAGTGAAACAGTCTGTTGTTTGTCTTTTTTTTTTTTATTGCCAATATTGCCTAGCCTTGGGTAGGGGGCAATATCTCTACCCCAAAGTCAATTTTCACACAGTACCTTTGCTGCATCTCTTGCTGTTACTTTATGCCACCGGCACAGCACAGGTGGTCAGTGTCACTGACATGGCATATCTGTAAAGATTTCCTGGATGAATGAATGAATACATAAATGAAAGAACATCCGAGCAAGGTGCAGGCAGCTCTTTGACAATTTGCTTGTAATCTTTAAACTCCACATACACAGAGTTTGCTTGTCATCTAAAAGAGTGGAACAGACAGGAAGAAAAACTAAACAAGTCAAAATAAAAATAAAAGATGGATTTCCAATGTGTTTTTTTCCTCAACACAGAATGTTAGAGCTGGAATGGATCTCAAGGATGACCCAGTCTAACCTCCCACCTCAAGTGCAGAAACCAGGACCCAGAGAGAAGTGAGTAGCTCAAGAGGCGTCACGCAAGCCCAGGGGCCCGTCCCATGCTTTCACACTATGGCAACCTTGCTCAGTGTTCCCTCAAACATTCCTTGATCTTGCAAAACAGGCACAATGGTTTTTCTTGGGAAGCCACTCTTCTGCTTAACTCACAGGAAGAGAAAGAATACTCAGAAAATTCCATTGTTCAGAAAATATTTTTAAAGCTGTTCAGGAAGAAATGGGCATCCTAGGCAAGACTCTGAGTAGAGTAAGTCAGAAAGGTTGAGGCCCCAGCATCCCTGTAGTTTCACCTTTGGGTCACTTTGAGATGATGACAACAGAAGGATAAGGGAAATTTGGCTGGTCTAGAGGCACCCAACTCCTCTGGAGATCTAGGGAGCAAGAATTCCAGCACAGTCCTTGCTATTCCCTCATTCCGAAGGCAAGATGACAACCAAGTTAAATCTTGCTTGCATCTCAGTGTTCAGGACGGGGTTTCTACCCCCTCTCCACATGCTGGGAAGAACTGGGAAGAGAATTCCTGTCCTTCTCCTTGCTGCTACCACCCTCTCCACTCTTATGGCTCCTTCCATGGGAAGAGTCACTCATTAGACTGGTCAAAGCCCGAGACATTCACCGGGTCACCTCCACCACACCTTAGGGTCAGAAGTCTTCCTCTGGGGGCGCCTGCATGGCACAGTCGCTTAAGCTTCTGACTTTAGGTTTTGGCTCAGGTCGTGAAGTCAGGGTCATGAGATCGAACCCCACGTCGGGCTCCGCACTCAGCTCTAAGTACGCTTCAGATTCTCTCTCCTTCTCCCTCTGCCTCTCCCACTCATGCTCTCTCTCTCTCTTTAATAATAAATCTTAAAAAAAAAAAAAAAAAGTCTTCCTCTGGCATCAGGCTTCCAGGTACAACTAGGTCAGAGAGTGCCTGCTTTCCATGAAAAGGCCCAGCCGTGCCCTCTCAGTTTCATCCCGTCCATCTGCAACTGTGCGGGCAAGCCGTCTGCGTCTTGAATCTCTAAAACATATGCCTCTTCCTTTCTTCAACATCCCTAAGTTCCTGCCCACCAAGCCCCCATCAGAGAAGTCAAATGCAAAACTACTAACTTCTCCTCATCAGGAGCTGAGTTGATGTTGAGGTACGTTCCTTTTTTTTTTTTTTAATATTTTATTTATTTATTTGACAGAGAGAGCGAGAGAGCACAAGCAGGGGGAGCAGTAGAGGGAGAGGGAGGGGGAGACACAAGCTCCTCGCAGAGCAGGGAGCCCGATGTGGGACTCAATCCCAGGACTCTGGGATCATGACCTGAGCTGAAGGCAGACGCTTAACCAACTGAGCCATCCAAGTGCCCGTCTGAGGTACATTCTTATAGAACCAAACCCTCTGGGTAGGACATTTTCCCTGAGGTACCCGTGGATGGCAGGAAGTCACCAAGCCCCAAGATAGTAGCATATCTTCCAAGCATCAAACTGGAAAATCTAGGAATGATGCCCTAGAATGTCTGGGATTTTTCTCGGTTTAACTTGGGCTATCAGCAAGGCTGCCTTCTCAAGCCCTGTGGTGAGGGCAGGCGAGCCCCTGCAGAAATGCACTGCCGAGCATGTGGGCATCACACTGCCCTGGAGGACGGAGCCTTGTGAAACCTGCTGTGGCTCTTCTGCACGTGTTGCTGAGGACTGAGCCCAGGGCCTCCACAGGGCCCCCCACTGCAACCCCTGTGACAATTTCCTTTCCACTCTGTCAGAAAAAGCGTGGCCTCCTTTGGGCAATTGTCCCATTTTCCCCCTGGTGGACAATGAGAAGCTTACAACGGACAGCTTCCCACTTTGTTTGGACCATCAGAAAGCTCAGAATCAAATCTGAGCTCAACTCTAGTAACCTGGGGGCCTGGCTGCAGAGCTGGGGGCCTTAAGAGTAGGCGGGGGGACACAGAGAAGCAGAGAGGAGAGGAGAGAAGCCGCGCATCACAGGCCACAATTCCTGGTCTAGAGTCCAGACGGGAGAGCTGGCCCACCCCACACAGGGCTAACAACTCTCTCCAGGGGTACAGTGACCTCCAGGGGTACAGCGACAGGGTCTGTACCTTGGCAACAGCCTCCAGGTCCCCCAACCCTTCAAGATTCCCCATTGCTGCAGAATAATCTAATCCGTACTGGATTGGGTCCTGATAGTCCCTGGATTGCAGTCTTGCAGAGGCTTTTCCTTGCTCTCAAGACAAAATCCAAGGCCTGGCCCTAGTCCCCATCTGGCACCCACCACCCCACCCCTGCACCACATGCCGCTTTCTGCTGTCCATGCTTACCAGCCCCACGGGGCATCTTTGGTTACTGGACCACACTCCTTCCAGCCTCAAGCCTTTGCATAGGCTGCTCTCTCTGCACAGAACACTATTCCCACCACACTTCCCCTTCTTGAGCTCAAAGGTGCCTCCTCAGAGAGACATTCCCTGACCCCCCCCCATCTAGATGAGGTCCCACTCTTCACCCTTTGGTCTTTCTCTTCCGAGCACCCATCACACTCTGTGATGCTTGGCAATGACACCCTATTTTTACCGATATAATAATTTTGTCCACATCTGTCTCCTTTGCTGTAGGGTACATTCTGGGGAGCACGTTTGTCCTTGTTGCTGCTGTGTCCCAGCACTTAGCACAGTCCCTGGCGCAGGGAAGGTGCCCAATAAACACCCTGCTGAGTGAAACCACCCAATCAATCAGGAAGTGTCTGTCATGCAGAGGAAAGGACACGGACTCCAGACGACTGTCTACACCCGTAAACAGCAGGGAGTGGAGAATATGGCTGAGCTACATCATCAGGACGCGTTACTTAGTCTTGCTCTGTCTCAGTTTCCTTATCTGCCCCATGAAGATCGTACTGCAGACATCCTCTACTTCCCAGAGCCACTGCGAGCTACAGTCCCACGTAAGCGGTTGTTGGGGTTTTCTTTTTTCTTTTTTTTTTTTTTTTAGATTTTTTATTTATTTATAAGACAGAGACAGAGACAGCCAGCGAGAGAGGGAACACAAGCAGGGGGAGTGGGAGAGGAAGAAGCAGGCTCATAGCGGAGGAGCCTGATGTGGGGCTCGATCCCATAACGCCGGGATCACGCCCTGAGCCGAAGGCAGACGCTTAACCGCTGTGCCACCCACGCGCCCCTGTTGGGGTTTTCAATTAGCGATTCCTTTATTAAGTTACACATCACCTGCCAGCTCCCCCGCAAGCTCTGGCACGTGTGGGCAGGACGCAGGTCTGTTTCATCCTCCTCTCCACCCTCCTTCCCTGAGGCAGAGGAGGCCCAGGACCGTGCGTGGGCAGCGAGGCTGGCAACGGCCTCACCACCCAGACTTCTGGCCCTGGCTTCTTCACCAGGAGCCCCCACCCTGCTTTGTGCATGAGGGGAGCTGGGGTCATCGCCAGCCTCCCGAGACCTGGCAGCTCCAGCCTCTTGTGCTCAGGGCCACGGCCCCTATGACCCAGGCTGGCCAGCCCTGGTGAAAGTCCCTGGGGGGCATTTCCCTTGAGTGTCCCTTCCACCCTGCAGCGTTAAAGGTCTCCTTTTGTTGCCTCCCCTCTTCCTTTCCCTCCTCCCCCCAGACCCCTCTTTCTCTTCTTACCTTAGAATTATTCTTTCAGGTTGGAAGAGCCTTGACATTTAGCTAATCAAGTCCTCAGTGGATTCTTAAACTTCTAATACAGCATATATGAATAAGGATAGATTCTACTTACATGCCTCTGGTGACAGGAAGCTCGCTACTTCACGAGGAGTCCCACACCGCTGGTTAGAAAGCTTCGGCTATTAGAAAGTTCTCTTAGCCTACCTCCTTCCCTGCGCACATCCCCAAGTCTTCCCTTCTTCAGACCAAATAGCCCTAATTTCTCCAATCATCCCTCTCCTGGGACAGAATTTCCAAGGGTCTCTTCTAAACACTCTCTACTTCATCTGCAAAGGAGGAGCTGGCCCTGAGCACAGCCTTGCGAGGGGAGGACCGGGGAGAGCCGAGCAGAAGCCGGTCTAGAACACTAGAACAGCAGAGTCACTGCCCTCAGACTTCTGCTCCTCCCTCCAAAAGCCACACTGGGTCCTGTGGCAGCCCCACCGCTTTCTAACTCGTGCTTGCCCCCCAGGATGAGTGCACTGAACCCCCAGGTGTGTTCCCAGGAAACTGGTCACCTGTACGAATCAGTGGGCAGCAGGGCTGGGCTGCACCCGGGACAGCCCTGGTGGCTGGCAGCTTGGACCCTGGAGCCAGGGATCTGGCTTGCGATCTTGGCCGTGCACTTACGGCATAGCCGTGGCTGAGCCACCGCTAACCTCCCTAAGCCTCAGCCATCCCACCCGCACAACGGGGGAAGTAGCGCCGCTCTGACTTTGTAATGAGATGGGGCAAGGAAGGTGCTCTCGGAACAGAGCCAGCACGTGCGGAACAACGAATACACCGTCGCTGCAGCAATCCCTACGGTAATGATCAGAACCTGATGCTTTCACGAACTTACACACGAAGCAAGTCCGCGCAGACTGAAGTGGGTCACTGAAGGCCTCCCAGGGCCAGCAGGACTCCTGGTGGGCTGGCCAGGGGAGATTTAGAAACAGACCAAAGGGAAACAGTGAGCAGGCCCTTGGAGTGAGAGCAGCATTAAGAAAGTCATAGTAATTGCAGTACCTGCCACCCTGTGTGCTCACAGCCATCCCCGCTATCCACGCGCTCAGGTACACACATGCGTGCACACACACACCAGCCCGCGGTCCGCGGCCCCCTCACATGGAGGAGGAACCCAGCCCACAAGGGGCAGTGAGAGGTCAGGCCTGGCGACAGCCAGAGCATCCTGGGGGCCAGCAGAGGAATGTGGGGCGGTGGTGAAGGGTCATGATGGGAATGAAGGGCTGGGGCTGGGGTCTCCAGTGCGAGAAACCATGAGGGGCTCCTAAGTGAGGATGGGCTTCCAGAAGGAGATCTAACAGGAGCAACATGGGCAGGGCAAAAGGCAGGAGGCCCCGTAACAGTAGCTTCCAGGTGAGCAGAGTGGTCCAGGCCACAGACGCAGGGCTCTTCAGGACACACTACCCCCAAAGCAAAGCCAGACTTCCTCAACTCCACATTCCTCTGGGGTCTGGCTCACCTCCTACTTCTCCAGCCCCATTATCCCTGACTGCCTTTCATTCCTCCTACATCCCAACCGCCCAGATCGGCTCACAGTCCCCTGCCATACCTTTGCCCACACAGTTCCTCCCCTAGAATGCCCCCTCCAGCCAGCTCCACCATCTCCACAGATCTGGATTCTGCCCATCCTTCAAGATACAGCACGAATGGCACCTTCTCCAGGAAGCCTTCCCCCTTCCTCAGCCCAGCACACTTGTCTCCTCACTCCCTCCTCTTCCTGCCCCAACTCCTTCTGGTGGGCCCGAACCCACTACAGAGGAAAGTGAGCTGCCTGAAGCCAGCAACATGCCCTGCACCTCATCTTTCTCCCCACCATCCCAGCCCTCTTTCTGACTCAGGTAGGACTGCAGACCATCCTCGTTGACCAAGCTCAATGGTGCTCAAAACCACAAACCCCTTTCCAGGAGTAGGACGCGCACAGGAACAGGCCATGCCCGGCCCAGGCCCACCAGCCTGGAGAGGTCCCACCATGCGGAGGGCACAGCAGCACAAGCAAGCAGGAGGCATATCTGGTGGCTTTCTCCTTTAGACAAGGGACAAGCCTTCTCCCGGTTTAACCCCCCATGACCTTTGAACTTCCCGGGAGGTCAGCAGCACGTCCCCTTCCCCAGCTGTCTTTCTGTCTCTGGCCCGATGGGAGGGAGGGCCCTGGGCCGGTTCCATTTTGCGCCCGTATTGATCTGTTGGCAGCAATGGGCTGGATAATTAGCCAGGAATTAGGGTTTCTATTACAGCCAGGAGGCTGCTCCAGCTGATTTATCACCTGAATAATTTACTGTGATTGAAAGGAAATTAAAATGAACTCCATTTGACAACTGTGAGCTTTTATGGGCTTTAGTGAAGGCTCAAAAGCCAGATTAATAGCCTGGTGTTGGTTAATAGTCTGCCGAGAGTAAATACGGCAGGCTGTGCTCGCCTCAGCCTTCCTGCCGAGGCCGGAGGAGGGAGCGGCTCCTGCGAGGAGCACCGGCGACCGGCCACAGCGTCACCGCCAGTTTCACTGAAAAGAACACGCACGCCACCAGCTTTTTTTCTTTTTTCTTTTTGTTTCCTGCTCTCCTTCCGGGTGATGTTTACTCCCTCCACATGTAGGGAAAACAGAACTGCTTTTTCAATAACCGCTTTGAAAAGGAAGAGTTTCATTGCTCCAGAAGGGGGAATGCATGACGCCCAGGGCCCAGGGTTTACTAAGTTTCCACACAAAAGTGAGAAGCCTGGCCCTCCCACCAGGGCCGATCTTGGTGAGAGGAGCGTCGAGGTGGGGGTGGGCGTGACTGGCAGGACGCCCAGTTGGCCTCGAAGAGGAATGTTCTTCACACAAGTGGGTGCGCTAGGTAATTCAGCGGGATTGGACCACCCAAGCCCATGGCGAAACTCTGAGGATCCTGGAATAACAGAGACTCTGGCCGCAAAAGGCCAGTTCTGAGAACCAGCCAGTTAGAAAACGCTCCTAGAATCTTTCGGGGACAAGGAGGCCCAGGCAACCATTCAGCACAAGATGAAGATAGAAGACCCCGAAATCACATCCCAGCTCTGCGGCCTGCACAAGTCCTGGAAACTCCCCAGGCTGAACATGGGGTAAATAATCTGGGGGGGGGAGGTACCAATCTGTAAAACGGAGCCCAACAATCTTACCCACACTGTTTAGTGGGCATTTAAATCGAGAGCTGAAGGAGGAGAGACTGGACGTAAAAGCCCCTTGCAAACTGTACCACGCGTGCGTGAGTGAGGAAGACCACGGTTGTGCAGCTGTTGGTGTGCAAATTCACAGTTGCTTCTGCCATAGCAGCACAGGTCCGGAGAAAAAGCATCCCACCCGACAGGGCAGAGCCGGGACTCAGGTGGACTCAAGTCAAACTCCCTCAACCCCAAGGCCAGGAAAAGTTCATCCTTCCCCACAGGCCCCTCAGTGAAACCAACAGCAGGACCCCACCAAGGCCACTAGACCGTGGAGACCCGGATCTGCTCACATAGAGAAGAGATGTGCCCCTTGGCTGCCAGAGATCCAGGCCCCCTTCTGGGTGCCACCACCAGGCCATGCTGCTCTGGGGCTCACAAGGCCAGGCAGAGAGTGGGCATGAGGGGGCTCAAGGAGCTCGTACCCTTGACATGCACCCCTTCCCGGGCTGTGGCCCCTTGCTTTGGCTGTCATTTGTCCAGTGACTAGGAACCGGGAGCGAGGGTATGTCATTCATAGTCCAGTGCCTGTGTGTGTGCCTGGCAGCCCCGCGGCCTCACCTTCCATCTCTCCTCATTACGGCACATTACGGGGAGGTGAAGCAGATTAACCAGAAAGCTCTGAGTCAGTCATTACCTCGCCACACGTTCACCCGCACGCCCCGCCTTAGAGCCCACACAGACACAGGCCCGCGGTCGTGTCCGCGCCGTTCTGAAGGACACTGCACAGCCAGACTGCTAGGAACGGGGCCCTGGCGGGGTGTGTAATACAGGTCTCCTCCCTGCTGGGCCCCATCTCTACATGAGCCTATCAGACCTGTCCCCCAACGTTGCCTCCTCTGTAACATCTCGTTCCTCTGCTCCCAACTGAGGCAACCTGTCCTCACTCATCAGGGCCCACAGAACCTTCTCCCTTGCCTTGCAGGTTCTGAACCCATGTCATATTGCCCCTGGGAGACTGTGGGCAGACAGAGCTGATGCCTGACTCATCCCTGCACCCCCTGGGTGCCTGGCACTGTGCCAGCCTCATAGCCAGCACGCAAGAAATATGTTGGATAAATGAGCATATAAATGTCTGAGCAAGTGAGTAAATACATGGATGGCTTCTGGACTCCCAATTATGAAGCCCTACAGTCTCTGCCCAGATTTCCCGGGCATTCTAAGTTAAGCGAGATATGATGCAGACCTGAGTTTCCATGAGAATCACGTGCAACACAGAGGGAAACCCAGTCTCTTACACTGAATGTCCACATTAAATGTACAGGAGTTTCATACAGGCACCTGAGGCTTCAGGCAGTAGAGGCCAGGCTGAGCGTAGAGGCCTGAACCTCACTCTTCACCACTCACTCACTGTGTGACCTCGGACACACCCTGTCGCCTCTCGGGGCCTCTAAAACATGAGGGGGCTGAAAGCTGGCCTCTGCAGTCTCTGCTAGCTCTAAAATCATGTGACCTCGTCAATGGTTAGAAAATAAATGTTCTCCCAGTTCTGGAGGGAAAGGTAGGCCTCATCCAAGAAGTCTCCTTTTCTTTCTCCTGCTGCATCAGATGGAATGTGACTCTGGCCATCTCTCAGAAGGGCTCTGAGCGGTGGGAGAGGCTGTTTGGGATACAAACAGACTGTTCTCCTGAAAGTTCAAGATCCAGAGCTGGTGCAACCAGCTCTGTCCAACACGTAGGACCCCTTCGTTCCCAGAGGACACTTCACTTGTAGGAGAGAGACCAAAGTCTTAACCATGGTCTACAAGACCTGGCCCATCTCCCCAGCATCACTTATCCCCACACCCTTGTGCCCTGAAGCCCAGCCACATTGGCTCTCTTGGCTCTCTTCCATTCCTCACTCCTGCCATGCCCCCTCTTACCTCCAGGCCTCACATCTGCTATTCCCTCTGTTAGGCACACCCCTCCCCGATGTCCCTTCTCCTGGTTCTGCCCTACACCTTGGGGCTCAGCATGAACGCATTTCCCCCAGGGGGCCATTGTGGCCTCCAGGCTGGGTCCGCTTTATTCTTTCAGAGAACCTTAGACGTCCCCACCTCAGCACCCAAGACATCTGTAATCTGTGACGCTTTGGGTTATTCTTACTGACGGTGGTTCTTCCACACACCTGCAGGCTCCCTGAGGACAGATGCAAGCCTGTCTTGTTCACTAAAGTACCTAGTGCCTGGCTCCATGCTTTGCACATAGGTGACACTCCTCAATGTTCAGTGAATACATGACTGGCTGTGTGGTGTCAGGCAAGTCTCTCTGCTTCTCTGGGCCTCAGTTTCCCCATCTGAAAACAAAGTGGCTAGATGGTCTGTGAAAGCCCTCACAGGAGCTGTTCAGAGAGCCAGACTGTCATAGGATGGTGGCCCTTGAGGCTTTGCTCCCTCCTCACTACTCAACATCCCGTCTGGCATCTTTCTTTACCACGGGAGCTCGTGCAGGCAGCCTACATGGTTTAGAATGGTTCTGTGGGAAAACTTCACAAGTGCCATCTAATGAGCACGTAGAGGAAGCCCGGCGGGGCCAGTCTCCCCCGCCCGTAGCAGCTAGCCAGGTCTCTCGGACGTGCCCACAGCTGGGTGCTCTCTGCAGGCAGGAACCGTATCTGAGCTGCCTGTGCCTGCCAGGTAACCAGCCCAGACTGGGCATCAGGAAATCACGTCCTGAGCTGGATCTGGTACTTTAGGGACCTTATCCGGGCCCCAGAAGCCTCTCACGGGGCAGAGCCTTCTGGCCCCATAGCCAAGGCAGTGACTGCATCTCTGTGCAGGGTTAGCAGGAGTCATCCTCCTACTTCCCTCCCTTCTTGCAAATGACCCAGCTTGGAGTTTGTCCAGTGAGACCCTTCTTCATTTGCAGACTCTAAAAGCATGCCAGGGGGACCTGACAGGTGGGCTGACAGTGGGGCACACACTAGCACCATCATAACGTGGCATATGGCCGTATTTCCATCTTCACCCTGACTGACAGGCTAATGACCCAAGACCACCTCGAGTGGCTCCGAAATCATGACACCACCCCTCCCCGTGCAAAGAGCCTGGGGAAAGGACACCATGCAGCAATGACAGAGCAGCCCGACCAGTCATGCCACCGCCCCCACCCCAACCCCACCAGGCTGGCCCGGGAGACAGAGGCACCAAGGCAAGAAGCTGCCAGAACCCCAGACAAGTCCTCCTGACCCCGTGGGAGGCTGCAACTACCCAGGTTTGGCCGAGAACAACGAGAAGCTGGCCTCGGAGTAGAACCTGGCATCCTCGCCCACACCCCGCCAAACACCTTGGGGGGGGGCAAGCCAAGCCTGTGTCCAGCTAGGGGGCCGGCAGGCAGTGAGTGGGGGGGCGTACCTGCTCGGGCTTGATGGGCTCGGTGGTGGTGAAGATGTCCGAGTAGTGCTGCCTCTCAAACACGCGGTCCAGCACCTCCAGCTGCTGCTGCGTGAACAGGTCTCCCCGCATCTGCTTCCGGAGGAAATCTCTGCCCGGCAGTGAGTGACCGTTGGGCACTGGAGAATCCTGAATACCTGTGATGAGCAGGAGAGACGAAGGGGGGTGCAGGTCACATGAGTTGCTGAAGGAAGGCAGGTCGGACAGTGAGATTTCGAAGAGGGCCTGAGAAACGCCCAAGCCCAGCTCCTCCCCTGACAGGAGAGGAAGCACACGGGGACTCAGACAAGGGGCTCCTCAGCCGCTCAGTGCAGCCAGCCTCCCAGAGCCACTCGCCAGGCACCATGGCCAAGCCCTTTTTACAGGCATCATCTCATCTGAAACTCACAATGACCCCGAGGTTGATAATGTTTCTCCCATTTTGCAGATGAGAAAATTGAGGCCTGAGAGATCAGGTAATTTGCCTGAGGACTGGAGCTCAGGTTGACTGGGAGTCTTTTTTTAAAGATTTTTTTATTTATTTGAGAGAGAGAGAGAGAGCAAGAGAGCGCATGGTGGCGGGGGGGGGCAGCAAAGGAAGAAGGAGCAGCAGACCCCCCGCTCAGTGTGGAACCCTACTCACCGCCCAATCCCACAACCCTGAGATCATGACCTGAGCCGAAATCAAGAGCTGGACGCTTAACCGACTGAGCTGCCCCGGCGCCCCTTGAGCGGGAGTCTCAATCGCCAGGGGCCACTGCCTCTTCTGCACTGAAGCTCCCCAGCCCTTGCAGGTACGGTTTCATCCCAGAGCTGATGCCCTCACCCAGGACATTTGCCACCACACCACGTGACCAGTCAGTAAAGCGCTGTGGCAGGACAGCCTGCACACAATCCTGGTGGGAGCCCACAGGTCACACACCCATGACAGACAATTTGACAAAATCTATCCAAATCACAAGCGCACATTCCCTTTGATAAAGCAGCTGCACCTCTAGCGATGTGTTACCACTGGCCTCACACATACGGGATGGGATCTATGTACAAGGTTCCTGCAGAAGACTGGAAACAACGCAAGAATTTATTTGTGGGGGCTGGCTCAATAAGTGATGGTGTGCTCGCACAGTGGAGTACCGGGCGGCCGCGCAAAGGAGCGAGGACTCCCGCTGTGCGCCGATATGGAAAGATCTTCGGGATACACTGTCATATGAAAAATAAACCAGGTACGGCACAGCATACACAGTATAACCTCCTGTGTAAGAAAAAGGAAGAAAATAGGACTTTATGTGCATTTTGTGTATATATCGCCAAAGAAGCTCTGGAAGGCACCGTGAGAGACATTGAGAGAGCTCATCCTTCCTTTCCCGGAGGCCGGAACTGAGTGGGTAGAGGTGAAGGGAGGGACACTCCTCACAGCATGCTTTTTGTTGTGTTTTGTCTTGATGCAGAACTTTCCATGTACTACTGCCTACTCAAAAACATGAATGACCAACAAAGTACAGATGAAATTCTCTATGTGTTTTGTATTGTTAGCTCTTCACACTGTGACAGGCTCTGGGGATGATGCTTACATTTTAAAGAAAATATTATGAGTTACCAATAAAAAAGAAAATGGGGGGGGGTTCTTGGGTGGCTCAGTCGGTTAAGCGTCTGCTTTCGGCTCAGGTCATGATCCCAGGTACTGGGATCCAGCCCTGCGTCGGGTTCCCTGCTCAGCGGGGAGTCTGCTTCTCCGCCCCCCTGCTCCTATGTGCTCACTCTCTCTCTACCCCCCTCAAATAAATAAATAATATCTTTTAAAAAAATGGGATGAAATATTTTTGGTGAGCCTTGAACTCGAACCGTTCAAAATGAAGGACAGTAAGGAGGGCAAGCTTCCAGCAAGGAAATGGCCTCAAGGGCCTTCATCTCCCGGGGCCCTCTGGGACCCAGCTGCTCATGCAGGGCTGACCACAGACACTGCTGGAACCCAGGCCTCTGCCTTCGCCATTGGGAAGCCTCAGGGGAGACCAGCACACATCAGACTTCTCGACGGCAGGTGCCCTCACACAGGCCTTGCCCGATTCTCCCCCACGTCCCACCCTGCCAGCACATGCTGCCCTAGACCTCATCCAGCATGTCGTGTGAGAAAGGAGGCCAAACCAAGGAGCCTGAAGCAGTGGGGTGCTGTGTCACTGAGATGCTACCAAAAGTAGGTGTGTCCCCAACTGTCCTATCTGGAGGCAGATGCAATGCAGGGTCTGACTGTTGGGCAGAGACATCAGCTGTGGGTGTTTCCATGAATACTGGCCTTCCAGAGTCCTCCATGGAGGCTGACAGCTCAGAGCACCCCAGGATTTCTATAGGAAGGGCCTTCAGAGGCAGCTCATAAAGCCCCCTGAGAAAACAGATCGCACCTCCACTTTGACCCAAGAGGATACCATAGGCTAGGCTACAGTCTGAATGACCAGATACCCCAACATGCGGGCCACAATGGAAGCCGCTCTCTCTGGCTGATGTCCCCCAGCCCAGACTTTGGGTCCCTCCTCTGGCTACCTGTGATACGAATCTTCCACGAGACTGGTCCCTGTTCCTGCCCATGGGATGTCATCCTCAGAGTCCCTTTCTCCATCATGGCCTATCCCCATGGGGACCATTTGTACAAGGGCATTGAGACTAGCAGAATGTGGGAGCTCACAGCCCTGTCCGTGCTCTCCCATTAGTTGGCATCTGCCAAACGAACCCACTATCAAAGGTGCACACACACACACACACACACACACACACGAGGACACTCATCTCGCTCCTCCTCGGCTATTGCTCTGCCCTGTCATCCCGGCCCCAGTCACCCCTGCTGAAGTATGACCTTGCTCTAGGTCCCCAGCGCTCCCATCAAGTTTCTCCCTGTCAGAGAGACCACATCTACTCTTCCACCCTTCTATATACTCCCAGCCCCACCCCGCCTGCCAGGCCCCAAACTCCTGCTGCAGGCTCCCTCCTGCCAGCCAGTCCCTGACGACTCCCACTAAGGTCTCATTCTGCCCCCAGCTGGGCAGGGCCCACCTCTTTCCTCCCGCTCAGGCTGCTCCATCAGACACTGGAAAGGGCGTCCTCCCACAGATGTCCTCAGGCTCCATCCCTCCCCCATGGGATTCACAGGCTGGGCTCTTTGCACAGCTCAAAGTTCTGGAAGGGCAGAGCTTCACCTACGCTGAGGAAGTGGAGGGCGGCTCCGCTGAGGGCTCCTGTGGGCAAGGTCACTATCTGCTCACAGAGTAAAGGCTCAGGGCACATGGCCAACTTCAAGCGTATGCCCCGGGGGTCCTTGGAAGCCTGGCTCCCTGGGGACGGGTTCACGTACTCCAGGCACAGGCAGCCCTGCGGGGACCTGAGCCATCTTTTAGGAAGAAGACTTGCTGCATCCTGCTCTGGCTTTCTGAAAGTCAACCACAGCACCCATGGGCCAAGTCCGGGAGAGGGTCCAGGCTGGCTTGGTGATCCAGACACTCCCAGCAGAGGGCAGCCAGCTGGAAAGAGCCACCTCTCCAGGCGTGTGCCGTGACCTATGATCCCTCCCGCTGTCCATGCCCGCCCAGCACCCCCACTCACTTTCTCTATCAGGAAGGAAGGTGAGGCAGGTCTACCTTGTCACTTTGCATGGATGCCTGACGTCGGTCATTTCCTGAGGAGGCTGGGACACTTCTACCCATATAATCACTCATTGAACAAATATGGATAAAGTGTTTACTCTGCCCAGGTGATGTTTAGAAAGTAAACACAGAGGATACAGTAATGACTAAGACAGGACCCTCTTTCCAAACTAAAAAGGGCAGCTCCCTTTAGTCGACACTCACACAGACATATGGCTACAAGCTGTGATTACTGCCAAGTAGAAAAAGTGACTAGAAACATATGTATAGGACTATGGAGAATGAGGAAGAGCTGTGACCGCACCGGGAGGAGTCAGGGAAGTCTTCCACAGGAAAATCATGCTTGAACTGAGAGTAGAGGGCAAGGGGTCAGCAGGGCAAAGAGGGTGGGGGTGGAGAGGGCATGCCGGGCAATGGAGGCCACCTACAAAGGCTTAGACATGAGAAGGAGATGAAAGGCACGGGACGCTGACAGGCAGAGACCCCAGGGGACTGTAGAGAGGCAGGCGGGGGATGGCCAGGCAGCCCGGAGCCTGCAGAAGGCGACAGGGAGGATCCGAGTCCTGTTGCGGGAGCAGTGCGGTGCCACGGGAGGGCCTGGGGAACACTCACCCTGCACATGTTTCAGTCCCGGACCTGAACTGCCCGTTCCTTTAGACCGGCTGTGCTTTTGAAGCCCTGCTCCCAAGCCTCATCCTTAGGCAGGACTCAGGGCTGGCAAGGTGAAATTTGCACTTGGGGGCTTCTAAATGTGATGCATGGAGTCAGGCTGTCACCCACAGGTCATCCATCGCGCCGCTGTGGAAGGTAAGCCATTCCCCGCGGACATGCGCACTGTTGCAGGACAGACGCAGCCTGTGGGCATGCGTGCCTCCTCCTCCAGGATGCCTCCCTTTCTGCACCAGCTGCTTCATCTACTCCTTGGGCTCTGACCACTCTCTCCCTTTTCTTAGGAGTCAAGGCCACTAGGCCCCGTGCTCTGACACTGCACTATTAGCTACCTCAGGGGGAAGCCACAGCTCATTCATCTCTGCCTCCTTCACGGGGAGTATTTGTGGAATAAATGATCAAGTCACTAATATCTGTGATGACCACCTTCGTTCCGCAGGCTGGTCTACAAATGCCAGCATCCCTCCAACTAACCTCATTCACTCAATCATTCATTCTTCTCTCTCTCTCTTTTTTAAAAAAGATTTTATTTATTTGAGAGAGAGAGAGATAGGGAGAGAGCACAAGTGGAGAGGAGAGAGAGAAGCAGGCTCCCCGCTGTGCAAGGAGCCCGGTGCGGGGTTCAATCCCAGGACCCTGGGATCACGACCTGAGCCGAAGGCAGATGCTTAACCAACTGAGCCACCCAGACACCCCCATTAGTTCTTCTCTCAACCTCAGTGAGCAGGTGCCATGCTAATGCTGGCATCAGCGATGGGCAAGAGCTGGCCCAGCCCTGCCCTCATGGACTTCTATTCAGTGGAGGAGGCAAATGTTAATTTAAAAATAATCACACCAGAAAAGGCACACGTGTCAACCAGGATAAACCCTCTGACAAAAAGAGGCCTAATTCTTGGGACAGGGACACAGACGACCTGCCTCTCAGTACTGCTCATAGTGGCAGCACAGCGACTGTGAGCCAAACAAACCAATCATGTGCTCGGAGACAGCTACAAAAATAATATCTGAAAACCGTCCCTAGCACAAGGGCAGGTCTGAACCTCCAAGTCTCCCACGGACGTTTCCGTAGCATTTCTCATCTGTGTTGCAAAGATGCCGTCTGACTTCTTTGGGGAATATGGTCTTGGAGACAAGCTACAGAAATGCTCAGACCCATTTTATTCCAGGGAGAAAAATCTGAACTTGCAATGTGAATGGTATGCTTAAATATATGGACAGACATGGGCAAAAGTACAAAGGTATACAGGGGGCATGGTATCTTTAAATCTTTTTTTCTACTCCAAATCAAATAATATGTAATAGACCCAGTGCTGGGCTTAGTCAACCATGGCTCGTAGAATTAACATTCTGGAAGCTAGCTTCAGGGGAGCAAGGGGCAGGAAGCCCCATCTCGGGGAGCAAAGAAATGCTGGCTTTAAATTTCAGGTTAAACCAATGTTATTCACAGCCCGGCTTTGAAGCTAAAAGCTTTACACAATCGGGTCTGGTCACGCAAAGGGGGAGGAAGCAAAATAGCCTCAGATTCCCATCTGTCAAGAGAAAGCTGTCTCTTGTGTGTCTTAAAAGATCATAAACCCATTGCGTTTTCTTCAGAGCACAGCAGATTCAGGGGTTTTGCATTTTTCTTGAAGGGTTCTGGTTTGTTTCTTTAAAAATCATCATGTACTTTATGCCTGCAGATGCTCACTGGGAGGGAAAAAATAAAAACAAACAGGAATCTCCATAATCCCTTCTGGTATCATGGCCTTTGGGACGCAACCCTAGCCCCCTAGCCGAAGGCCTGCCCTGGAGTCCCAGGAAGGGAGCCTGGAGCCACTGGGTCAGACTTCAGCCCTTCTCCAGTCCCCTTTCTCTACAGAACCCAGCCAAAGCCAGAGACAGCCCTTAGATAACCTCTTCCGTCCTCCCAGGTGCTCCCCTGCAAGGCAGGGCAGTGGCAGGGCCCCGTGGGAAAGGGTTGAGAGCCAGTGGGTTCTAACTCCAGCTCTGCCCTTACTTGCTGTGTGAGCCCTCTCTGGGCCTCAGGGGCCCCGTCACCCACCATGGAGGCTGAGTCAGTCATTTCTAACCATTTTCTCCTCCAAAACCCACCTAGATTTTGTCTATTAAATAGTAGTACCTGAGCATTAACTTATTTTCCCATTTTGGTTGCTCTGTACAGTCTTTGTAGGGCACACCCCCCCCCTTGCAATATCCATTCCATCCCTAAAAAACTGCCCAAACCTACCCAGGGGATCCCATTCTCTTTGCCAATACTTGGTTTAGGAACAGACAGGTGGGTAGTGGGTGTATTGCCGGGCTCTTCTGGGAGGAAGTCAGAGAGGAAGAAATCTCGTTCTTCTTCACTAGGATACGTTTACCCTTAACCTTTTTGAATTTGTGAGAAGTCCCAGATCCCATTACTGCTTTACGCATGCACTGCAATGCCCCCCACCCTTACCCCAGGTCCGAGGTCTGCTCCTGATCTGGCCTGCAGGGCTCCACGGTAGTGATAGCCAGCCAGTCTGCTGCCTGGCTCTCTGACACCCACCATGCTCCCAGGCCTGCCTCCCCCAGAGAAGATGAGGCCCAGCCGGGTCTTGGCATGTCAGACTCCTAGAGGTGGAGTAAGTGAGGTCACTCCGCTGGGATGTGTGCCTAGGCCTCGTACCTGCAGTGTTCTCTCCACTCCCGTTCTCCCTTAGGATCAGCCACTAAAACTAATGCCCTCCATTTCCTCATCTATAAACTGGGACGATGGTCTGCCAGGCAGTCCCTGGGGCTTTTGTCAGGATTAAGGAGATCATCCCTGTAACGTGCTTAGCACGGTACCTGGCACAAAGTTAGTGTCCAACCCACGTTTGTTGCTGTCACCATCACTTTCACCACGGAAACCCTTCCAAGGCTTCCTCAAGACGAAGCCCCAGGCTTCTGGGCCTCCATGATCCGCCCCTGCAGTCAGAGTCACCCCCCAGTCACCCCACAACGCCATCCCCACAGGCTACTTTCTCCTCATTCCTCATCCCTCTGCCGGCTCGCCTTCACCCCCACCCATCAAGGCTCAGCCTAGAAAGCACCTCCTCTCTGAAGCCCGCCTCTAAGTCCAAAGGCTGAACAAAGAGCCCTTTCTTCTGGGTCTCCTCAGCAAGCTGCACTGGCCACCACTCTGGCCTGGATTTTACTCCTCACAACCCACCCTGTCAGGTAAGTCCCCATTTTCCAGCTGAGGGACCCGGCAAAGGTAAGAAGTAATGTGTTTGAGGCCACAGCAAATACCTGCATGCCTCTTACCATGTCTTAGAGTAAAGCCAGGCCCTGTGGTGGACGGGGCGACATGCCAGGGAAGCCTGGGCACCCTGACCCTGGCAGGCCCAGGTTCAAATCCCCCGCTCTGTCTCTTACAAGCCTACGATATTTGAGAAAGTTCTTTAACCTCTCGAATCCTCGGTTTTGTCATCTATAAAATAGGACAATCACAAGACCAGGGTTGATGAAAGAATGCAAGGAGAATACCCATAAAACGTTTGGCATAGTGCCAGCCATAAAGCACGTGCTGGAAAAACACGCACCGTTTCTAGGACTGTTCTTTCTTTCCCTCCCTGCCAACGGTACGAGCTGCCTGAGGGCAGACAGCACGACTGACTCACCTCAAGCACAGAAGATGGTAATTGGTGTTTGTTGACTGAATGCATGACCTAGGAAGGCTTGAGGGTTTGCAGGCCTGAGTGGCTGGGGGAACTCGGCAACAGGAGAGTCTCTGGCATCATCAGAGAACTCAGGAGAAAACTTCAGGTGTGACCTCTAGGACACCAGTGATCCCGGAGGAGGAAAGAGTGAAACAACTAAAGCCATACATTCTACCTACTTCTAAGAAAGATTTGAGGCAGTTCATAAAATTTTAAATGAGCGCACAATAAACTACCAGATCTCAATTGAGCTCTAAGATTCCCAGCGACCCATACACGGAAAGGAAGACACAGAAAGTTGTTCAACTGCTCAGAGTCCAACAACAGCGACAAAATGCCATTCAGTCTTCTACCCTGCCTGGGGGTGTTCGGATGCTCAGGTGACCCAGAGATGACTAACAACAGAAGGGGGCCCTGCAGGAGAGGTCATCCAAGCCAGACCCCAGATTCGCAGAGGAGACAAGGCGTGGAGATGAAGGGGATAGGATTCCGGATGCAGACAAGACTCAGCCAGCAGCATTTCTAGAGCACGTACTGTGAGCCAGGCCCTGTGCTGGGCACCAGGGTGGCAGGGCTGGAAATGTCGCGTGTCAGCCCAGAACCAAAATCGATGTTCTGGGTGATTGTATAAATCCCAGCTTAAACTGGGCTGAGAAAAATCAAAGTAGTGTGCAGGAAATTCCATTGGAACTACCATTATTCAGCCATTAGTCTCACTCAATCTTTCTTCTCTGAGAAGGAAAACACAAAACTGTAGAATTGCCAGATACGTTCAGGTTCGACCAGAGTGAATCAGATTGTGCCGTGTGTTACCCAATGAGTCATAGGCTGTCAGTGAGGGAAAAGGCCCCAAGGGGCCGACGATTCCACACTCTGGGACAGCAAAGGGATTTGTCCAGGGCCACAGGGCACGTCCAAAGTGAGCTGAACCTGGGAACACACAACGCCCCAATGCCCACTCCAAGCCTCATGGATTCATTCATTCCTGAGCAACGTGCACCAAACTCCTGCTGGCTGGCTGGCCCTGTGAGTGGCACCTGAACCAGAGAGGGGTTTAAGTTCTAGCCCCTTCCCTTGAGTGGAGGACGTAGAGAAGTGAACAATTCCAATGCGGCAAGATAAGTGCAAGGAACCTGAGAAATGGAGGCAGCCCCGGGAGCCAAATGATGGTAGCTGACCCTTATACAGAACCTACTCTGTTCCAGACACTATTCTAGACGCCATATCTGCTTAATCCACATAACAATCCCATAATGTCCGGTCTGTTATTGCCCCTCCCATTTTACAGATGAGGAAACTGAGGCACAGGGAGCTTCAGCAATTTGCCCATGGTCACACAGCGAAGAGACTGAAGAGCTGGGATCCAAATCGTCTGACCCCAGAGTCTGCTCCTAACCCTATGCTAAATTGCTCCACTTAATCCAGGCTGGGGGCGGGGGTGATCCAAAAAAGCCACCTGGAAAAAGTGAAGCCTGAGACTTAAGAATGAGTAGGAAGAAGTTAGCCAAAGCAAGGGGCAAGGAGAGGAAGTGCATTCCGACTGAGGGAACAGCATACGCAAAGGCCCAGAGGCACGTGAAAATGTGGTGCTTGGGGAATGGCTATAATTCAGGAGGGTTGGAATGCAAGAATTGGGGGGAGGGGGAAGAGAGCAAAGTACAAAAGGCTCTTTCCTCTGGGTCTAGCTGTGCCACGCTGCTCTCCATTATCCAGAGCCTATTGTATACTCTGATGTACACATAGTGTCAATACAGAACTGAAGCTCATGGCATTGGCATGAAGAGATGGGATTTCTTTGTGCTTAACTGAATGCAGATGACCTCAGAGAAGAGGCAGGAAGGAATACCTCGTGCATTGCCACGGGACAAGTCTGTTCTCTCTAATCCATACTGTCCAAGTCCATTACCTTGTACAGTAGTACCTAATTACTCCACCTTACAGAGAGAGAGGCACACTAATTAGGAGGGATGTTAAATTAACCACCATAGTGAAAATATTCCAAAGCAAATGAAATATTACTGGGAGCAAAAGGGTGATTTGTTTCTATGAGTTGTGCTTTTAAATGAGATCAAAGAATGCTAAAGGCTTCATTTTAATTATACCTGGAAGGACTCCTTGTGCATGCACCCCCCTTTTTTGGCTTCCACACACAACAGTCTGTCCCCCATCCTCCACTGCACAGAAATAAATAAATAAAAGGGTTTAAAAATCATATTTACACTGATATCTTTGCATTACCCCCATTTGGGTTTTTTGAATTACTGTCTTTATTTTTTTCCAAGGATGATATAACTAAAAAGAAGGTTCATATTTTGAAGTGTATCTATCTGATCATTGCACAAATGTTTTCAGGAGACATCACTATATTTCTCCAAGATGGGTATGGGTTTTGTCATAGATCAAAGTGAGAGGGAGGAAAAAAAGATAAATCATCAGAGATCCAAAAATACTTTTCATTTGGAGAAGATATCAGGCCATTTCGATGGGGCTGATGGAGTCCCTGTTCTGTCTCCATTACCCGAGGTAGGCAGCCCCAGCCAGGAGCCAAGTACTGAGATTATATTCCCCATAAGATGGTCCCCGATATATATATATATATATATATATATATATATATATGATCTTCAACCTCTATTGATTGACCAATTTCACAAGCAAAGACTGGTGAAATGAAGCTGAAATGAACATCATGCTTTAACTCATTGAACCTATCAGGCCTGAGTTAATCTCACTGTCCACTGTCTCTGATAGAATTCAATTGATCAATCATGTTTCGGTGATAGTACCATTTCACTGGCTTATTGCTTCTTCATTTCAGAGTTTGACCTGTTAGATATACTCGGACTGGCTTGACTCCTCTTGGATACACAGAGATCAGCCTCTGTCCGCCAGTGTGTTTGTCATCTCCTGTCTCAGCTGAAAAGAACTCGAGGGGCTTTTGTGTCTATGGTGTGTTTCTCCCCCAAACACACACACATCGATGGTGGACTTAGGATGGCATGGAACTGAGCAAGCACAACCCTTCAGAGGGGTCTGCAGTCTGCATGGAAGCAGAATCAGGCACTCCCATGACACAGCTAAATCGACCTGGTTGGACTCTGTCCACAGCAGGGGCATCTTCTTACATCATACTGACTAATGTGTGTGCCCACACAGGGTAAGGCGCAGCCAAAAATGGTAACAACCACCGCCACTCAAGCATATCTTCACGCCGACCTTCCGCATTCATCAGTTTGTCTGACTCTCACAATGATCTGAGGGGTACGGCAAGAGATTAACATTCCCATTTTAGGGACGAGAAAATGAGCTCAGAGAGGGGAAGGTGGTTTGTCCAAGTCATCCAGCAGAGTTATCAGGCCAGGTGAGACTAAGAGCCCTAGGGTCTCAGCTCCCGAGTGCCTCTGCCAACCTCCGGGCAATTCCAGAATTGCCAAGCCATGCCGGGCATACCACTGTCCTCAGCTTCTTGAATGAAGGAATATTTCAAATCAGAGAATTTCAGAGCTTAGGGGGGATTCTAAGATTGTCTGCAGCTTCATGCACAGCTTAGAAACTGAGGCCCAGAGGGCAGTAAACAGTTGTCCAAAGTCACCAAGACACTCTCGGCAGCCCAACCAGAACTCAAACCTGTATCCCAGGTGCCCAGCTCAGGACTCTTTGCACTTCGTCTCGAGACCTCTCTAATTTGTGCCAAGCCAGCGAGCTCTTATCAACCAAGGGAACTTCATTCTCCACTGTCAACATGGCCCAATGTGCTGTTATGGTTCCTTCGTGGCATTTAATTTAAATTTCCCAACTTCAAGCCACGAGACCGCGCTTTGGGAAATCAGGGCACAGGGGCTCTGCCCGGCTGTCTGCCTGGGGGAGGTGGTTCTTGGAGCCACAAGGCTGAGCCCAGCATGCGAGTCTCTGGAGGAGGCCAGGGCAATGACAGTTTGCAAATCAGCCCTGCATCTGCTCAGAGCTGGCAGAGTCTGCAAACACACTAATGGACTTTTCCTCTGTCCACGGGGAGCAGGGGAGAGGCAATAAATAAAGTAGGCGCCTCTGGGGGGAGCCACTGCTGAGGCCAGAGAGAGGGCTAGAATGAGGGGCTTGCTGAAGGTGGGGAAAGGGCTTCTGGGCCTCTCTCCTGCAGCATGCCGCCTCCCTTACCCACAAAATGACAGTCCACCTTCCTGTAACCCCAATCTCCACCCCCCCCAGATTCCCCAGTCTGGTTCCCAAATAGTCGGGCCCTTGTCTGATCATTTTCATACACTTACAATTCATGCCAGACACAGAAGGGTTGTGGAGTGGAGGGGCTCATGTGGTCTGATCTGGCCACAGTGTAGAGACCCCATCAGTGGGAGATGTGACAGAGGCCCCAGGGGGCAGATGAAGGTTCCTGCCCAGGAGAGAGCTGATGACGGGAACGACTACCCAGGTTCAGAGCCAGGTTCAGAAGACGATCAAAAGGGAAAATCTGCCGGAGTTAGTGACTCACTATTGGCAGGGGGCAAAACACGCCTCTGAAGTCCCCCATCAGACAGTCTAGGCTGCCACCCACTGATGCCCCATCTCCCGCTGAGCAAAATCCACAGTGGATCATAGCTTACAAGGCCCTGCAGCAACCAAATCAGGCCACCAGGCCTTGTCCACCTCAGAGGCCACAGTGCCTAACGCTGAGTCAGGAGCCACCGGGTGGATGAATCTGGGTCCCCCGCCCTGCAACCGGGCCTTCCCGGCCTCCCCTCCTCCCACTGTCCTCTACTTACTCTGCTGTAGCCACATGGGCCTTCTTGCTGTCCCTCAATTCGGCCAAGCACACCCCTGCCTCAGGCCTCTGCATATGCTGTTCCCTCTCTCTGGAACGCTCCTCCCCAGATATCTATTTGGCTCCCTCCTCCCTCCCTTAGGGTCTCTCCTCAAATGTCATCTCATCATTATGAGCACCCTCCACACACCAGCCTGTACCCTCTCCTCTCCCCAGCTTCACGCTCTGTCCCCTTCCCCAGCTTCGTGGGCCTCCAGCGCCCTTAGCAACATTCTGTTTATTTTCCTTATTTACTTATTCTCTCTTCCCTTATTAGAATGTCGCTCATGAGGGCAGAGGGTTTTGTCTATCTTGCTCACTGCTGTGCCTCCAGGACCCAGAGCACATAACAGGTACAAAATAAATACTTGTGGAATGAATGGATAAAAGTGGACATTTCACTGAAAGTGAAAAACTGAACAAGTACAGAGGAGATGGCCACTCCTGGACGGCCTGCTGGTAAAGGCTGGCCCTCCCTCCCTGAGGGCATCCGTCGCTCCCTTCCATTCCTGGCCTGCTTGGGAGACAGAGCCCCCTAAGAGGAATCAAAGGGGGCCGCCAGGCCTTGTCCACCATGGAGGCCACAGTGCCCAACACTGAGTCAGGAGCCACTAAATGGATGAACGACTTCCTAGGAGGGAGGCCCAGCCGTGGAAGTGTTTAGATGACACGGAGAGTATTGCGTCAGTCACCAGCTCGGGCTCTGCCACTTGCCAGCTGTGTGACCTTACACAGCTCATCTCATCTGTGCAATGGGCTCCGTTAACTGTGCCGTGTCAGGGCACCTGGGTGGCTCAGTCGTTAAGCGTCTGCCTTCGGCTCAGGTCATGATCTCAGGGTCTTGGGACAAAGCCCCTCTTTTCTCTCTGCTCAGTGAGGAGCCTGCTTCTCCCTCTCCCTCTGCTCCTCCCCTCCTTCTGTGCGATCTTTCTCTCTCAAATAAATAAATAAAATCGTTATAAATAAATAAACTATGCCGAGTCTAAGCACTGGGTCAGAGCAAGCAGGCTGTTAGACCCCAAATGAGATAGGACTGTCTGCACAGCACGCATTTCACGTCAGCCGATGAGGACAGGGAGTGAGGAGAGAAGAGAAGCCATTTGCCTAATTAAAAGGACAAGACGTACACGGAGAGGGGTACCTGGCTAAGCTGCATCTCTTGGTTCAAGCATTCAACCATCTCTTGCCAGTGCTCCGACCACAAGCATAGGGACCCCAGTCTTAGCTCTCAAGGGAACCCATCCTCTGGCAGGGAGACAAAGCCTGGAGATGGAGCGCTGATTCAAGCACGGGCAAGGACCCTAGAGGACCCCACACAGCAGGCAATGGGGGCCCAGAGATAGAGAGAACTCATTGGGTATTGACGGGGGCAGTCAGGGAAGGCCTCCTGGAGGGCGGAGGTGCCATTTGAGCCAGGATGTGGGCTTGGAGGTAATGAGGAAGGAGACAGAGGGTATCCCAAACAGAAATCAGAGGTAGGGGGCTGAGCCTGAGGAGTGAGGCCTCCTGGGAGCTTGGCATCCATGGAGTAGAGCCCAGCCCAGACAGGAAGCAAGTCATGTTTCTATCTCCCCGGTGCCAGGTCTTGGACACACTAGGCGCACAACATATGCAGATTTTGCCTTTTAACAGAGTCACAGAACTTCCCGAGGGAAGAGACCCCAGAGAGAAACTGTTTGTTTCAGTGGATTTCAACAAAGATGATCGGATCAGAGGAAATGTGGGGAATCTGTGAGTTTCTGTTACTGGGGAGAAATGATGGCATTTCATGGGCAGAGCCGGCCGGGGCAGGGGGACACTCAGCCCAGTCCAGCACAGTGAAGAGTTGCCTGGTGCCCACATGTCTTTGGAATGACCCATCATATATTCAGGTTGGTGAAAACTCTCTTTATAAATATCGGAGCCGTGAACCTAACTGGTTTACTTACAGACACACATTTGGCGTTTTACACGGACTTCTCCAGGAATGCAACCATCACATGAATGGAGGAAAGATTATGCTTTGCTTTGTTTGGAATTTTATCAAGACATGTTCACAATTTCAGAAAATCAGTTCACTGATGGCAACACCACCAGAAGAATTGGTATTGCCAAAAAGCACAGCTGTCCGCATTTGTAGCTGCCGCACGGATGGCGGTGCCATGCACAAGTGAGAGCAACCGACTCCTTTATTACGTCTTCCTGGGCAGTCATGCCTGAGCGTTTCCATGATGGAACACATCATTTTGTTATGATTTTATTGTCCTTTCCCTCTTTTGTCACAGTTGGGGCACTGAATTGATTTTTTAAATTATATGTGTTGGGTAGGTTATATTGTTCCTAAATTTCATTTTAGGATAGCAAAGGAAGTACTGCAAAAAATATCTGTTTTAAAGAGGGGATGCTGAGTTGACAGGTAATCACTATATATGCTTTCTGAGGCCCCTCTGGTTCTACCTGTTAGGACTGTCCCATGTTAGGGACTCTTCTTCCCTAATCTGTCTTCCTGAAAAAGAGATATATCCAGGGAGAGAAAGAGTTCTCCAGACCCCTTTTGAGAGACAGAAGACAGGTGCCCAAATTAACTCTAAAATAAAAGTACTTCCAGGGCGCCTGGGGGGTCAGTCGGGTAAGCGTCTGCCTTCCACTCAGGTCATGATCTCAGGGTCCTGGGATGGAGCCCTGCATTGGGCTCCCTGCTCGGCAGGGAGTCTGCTTCTCCATCTCCTTAGTCCCTCCCCCCACTCATGTTTTCTCTCTCTCTCTCTCAAATAAATAAATAAAATCTTCTAAAAATGATAACAAAATAAAATAAATGTAGTTCCTCGACATGAACAGTGAGAGGTTGTTCCTAAAACGCAACACCTGGATTCCCCCTATCCTTTCTAGAAATCCATTTCCCAAATACCACAATCCAGCTAGGACAGAGCCAGGAAGGCACTCAGGTTCTGCAGCAGCCTCTCCTTCCTGTCGGGGTCTGTAACAAAGGAAAAGAGCAAAAGGCCAGGGGAAGGAAAGACACCTTGAGAAATCAGTGCTCCTGCTATCCTGCGAACTTGCGAACTTGCGGAACCGGCTTGGAGTTCAGAGAGCTGGGGAAGTGGGACAAAGCCTGCGGCGGTGTAAGAGTAGGGGAGGGGTGGGACGGTGAGGTGTAAGAGTAGGGGAGGGGTGGGAGGAGATGCTACTTCTGCCACAAGTAGAGCCGCTAAGCGCACAGGCTCTAAACAAGACCGTGTGGGTCTGAATCCCAGCCCTGCAACGTACGGACTGGTGATTTAATCTCTCATCTTTTCCATCTGCAAAAAGGAAACAGAATAGCACCTGCACTTCCTTTTTAAAAAGATTTTATTTTTAAGCAATCTCTACACCCAGCGTGGGTTTTGACCTCACAACCCCAAGATCAAGAGTGGCACGCTCCACTGACTGAGCCAGCCAGGCGCCCCAACACCTGCACTTCTTACGGCTGCTGTGAGCACAGTGCCCACCACATTGTGAGTGCCTCTGTCTCACTGCCAGCCTCATAATGCTGAGGAAAAAAGAGTATTCTCTCTTCCACTGGTCACACGGCCAGACCAGGGGTCGATGGGCTGGGAAGAGAGACCTGTGTCCTGGCTCCATCTGCCCTGTAGACCACTCATCCTCAACCGATCCTCAGAGATCCTCAATTGCAGCTCCCCCATTTGACAGCTGGGAACACTGGGGCACAGAGGGGACGAAAATAGAGCTCACACGGCAAACTAGTGTTAGGTTTCCAAGCTAGACTCCTTCCACAGCAGCACGCTGCTTCTTACACACTCTAAGCACCAGTGGGTTCGTCTGTGAATGAGGGTGATCGTCACAGCGTGGCACTAGGGATCACCGAATGCAATGACGGAGGGAAAAGCCCGCCTCAAGCCTTTATTAAGCTTTTGTCACCTCGGAATTTGGGCCATTAGGCAGCACACGGTAGGTGCCTGCCATTTATCCTTGGCAGTGCATTATCCCCTCTCACTGACCAGTAAGCTGCCCGAGGGCAGTGGCCCATTCATACCAGAGTACCTACCACACGGCTGGCTCTCAGCGACTATTTGTTGAGTGAATGAATGATAGCATACCTGAAAACAGAACTGGAAAAGAAGAAAAAGTGAAGGCACTCTGGTGTCTCTAACCAGAGGAAAAGAAAGAGATTGCAAGGAAGAAAGAAGTCCTGTCTCTTATCCACTCCGTTCACATCTGTCCTTCCTTTGGAGAGCCAAACTCCAAACTGGGCGCTGAGGCTGAATGGACGGTGGCCCCTGTCCTTGGAATTCGTGGTCTGATGGGAGAGGCAACAGAAGGCTGGAGAGGCTTAGAGGCAGCCATGCAGCTGACAGCCTTCTCTGTGGGAGCAAGGAGGGCTTCCTGTGGGAAGTGCCCTGCCACAAAGCATGGGGATGCCAGACTGGGGATAGAGATGCAGGGAAGGCCTCCTTTCCAGGGCAGAGGGTATAGAGACAATGCGGGTACATACAGTGGGCTGAAATCCAGCCCTGAATTTGTCAAGCCATGGCACTCGAAGCAGGGACGCCCTTCCGCCTTTATCTACTTTTCCACACGTGCAAGAGACAAAAAATGGATGTCAAAGCATCACCCGGCCAGACCAGAGCCCCCTAGGCCCCAGGGGCCCAGGGTAGAAGAGGCCACAGGGACAGCAGAAGGACCGGCCAGTACAACATGCAAGAAGCATCTTGCCATCCCAATTCTGCACCATGGGGCAAGGGGAGAGCGGTGCGCGTCATCCACCTCGGTCCCCGGCGGCCCGGCAGCGCGGACTCTCCTCCGCAGGCTGGGGGGTGCCCAGCATCCCCCGGTTCCTGACAGGCGCTGGGCCGGTCCCCGCCGCCGGCGCGCATCATCTGCTCCGCTGCCCAGCTCCCGGCTGCCGCCGCGCCCGCGCTCCCCGGGGCCCGGAAAGCTGGCATCCGTTGTTACCATAACAAACTCAATTGTTCTCAGCAGGGCCCCGGCAAATAAAGTCATTCATTAGGGGCCTCTCCCGGCCGCCGTGGGCTGCGCGGCAATCAGCGGGCCGCTCGCCGCCCCCTCGCGGGCCGAGACACGCGCCAGCGCCGTTACCTGCCGGGGCCGCCACGCTGTGCCCCGCGGCCCAGCCGAGGCCGCCGGCGGGGGGAGCGCCCGGCCGCCGGGTAGTTTTATCGCCGAACGTCAATTGACTTATACTGATTGGCTTCCTGCCGCCAAATGTCAATTAAATTGCAAATGCTTGGCGGAGCCGGGCGGCGGGCCGCCTCCTTCCCGAGGGCGCCGCGCGCTCCCTTCTTTTTGCGCCGCGGTCTGAATTCGCGTTTGAATTTATTTCTCCTTCAACGTCGCGGCGGAAAATGCCGACGCCGTCCTGGAAGGGGTTTGCGCTCCGTTCGAGCTGAGGGGGACCGGGCGAGGAGGGGGCTCTGGCCTCTGGTCGCCGGTCGGCACGGCGGCATCCCTGGAAATTCCTCAAAGATCCTGGCATCTGAATCCTGGTGTGACCTTGAGGAAATCCCTTCCCGCTCTCAGGCCTGGCTCTCCACCACCGGCCTGGGGGCTGCAAGGAGAGCAGCCCAGCCTGGGGCCGGGTTGGCCGTTTGGAGGGAGCAAGGGCTGGCGAAATCGCTAAGATTCACCTGGCGCCGACTCCCGCGGAGGGGTTACGAGAAGAGTCTAATCTCAACAACCGTCTAAAGCAAATATTACTATTATCCTTCTTTTTCAGGTAAGAGAATGGAGACCCAAGTTAGGGAAGTTGCCAAAGCTCTCCCAGCCAAGGAGCGGCCAGCTGGCCTTCAGCCTGGGCAGCCAGATTTCAGAAGCCTGTCGCTTAATGATTGTGCCCTGGGCTCACAGGGGTAGGGCTGTGAAGAAATGAGAAAGGGAAAGGAACTGGGCGCTGACCTTGACCTGGGCGCCTGCCCCGGCCAAGAACTGGGCCAGGTGCTTTATACCCATTATGGAATCCTCCCAGTAACTGCATGACCTAGGTAGTTCCCATTTTACTGATGGCAAACTGACCTTTGGAGAAGTTAAAGGAATTGTTCAAGGTCACAGAACAGGCTCATGACATGAACTCTAAGAACCTTCTCACACCTACATGGAGCTCTACGTTTACAAAGCACTTTCCCACCCATTGCTTCTCACGGAGTCTGCACAAGACTCTGAGGAAGGCAATCTGTTCTCTTTGGCCGAGAAGAAGACTGAGGCCCAGAATGGCTTGCCCCAGATCAGTAGCACTCACACCTAGGGCCCTGTCACTCCAAGCCCAGTGCTCCAAAGCCTACCTCAAACAGGCCTTGAGACGGGACCACTCAAGCACAGCTCTGCTTCTGCCCCCTCCCTCTCCATTCTGTGGGGAGCTAAGAGGGGGATACAAGTCATAACTGGAGTGGAGCTGGAAAATGCTTAAGGTCATGGCAAGAGCAGGAAAGGGGGCTCCTGGGAAAGAAGGCATTTTCTGCAGGGACCATATATTAGGCCCCCAAAGAGATTTTGTTATTTATTTTTCCTCAGTTGTCTCCCACAAGCCTCCGCTTTGCAGCTTGTCTGCTCCTTAAGGCTACAACTTGGGAGAGAGATATGCAGGTTCTTAACTGATAAAATGTGCCAGCATTTAAAAGATACAAACCTGACCGATGGTCCTTTTCAGAAAAGAGATGTTAGCAGAACAAAAGTCCCATTCAAGAGTGCTGGATAGCGTTTGTGTCTCAGACAGAAAGGAAAGGAAGAGAGAGAAGATGGAGGAGGAGGGAGGGGGCAGCAGGGAGGAGGGAGGAGGGAGGAGGGAAAAGGAAGGATCAGGAGCTGGAAGGGTTGTCTGGGCTCACCACATCCAAACTGAGGACCCAGAGGGGAGGGACCTGACCGAGGTCACACAACAAGATAGTGGCTGAACTGGGGTCAGGAACCCAGGCCTCTCCACCCCATGTCAGGCTCATCCCGCATCTGCAAGCTGTCCTCATCCACCATTTGGATTACTAGCTTCTTGAAATACAGAGCAAAAGTTCTGCCAGTATAAATTCTGGTGGGTATGTCTTTCTTTTTCTTCTGACCTCTTGCCTGAACAATCCTATCATTAGTCATAGCAATATAAATAAAATCATTAAAAAAAACAGAAAGGGGGCTCCTGGTGGCTCAGACAGTTAAGCATCTGATTCCAGGTTTCAGTTCAGGTCTTGATCTCAGGGTCATGAAATTGAGCCCCATGTCAGGCTCCACGCTCAGCACAGAGTCTGCTTATCCCTCTCTCTCTGCTCCTCCCCCCCTCACTCGCTCTCTCTCTTTCTCAAATAAAATCTTTTCTTAAAAAAATAAAAGGAGAAAACA
Organism: Ailuropoda melanoleuca; assembly: GCF_002007445.2. Lineage (NCBI taxonomy): Eukaryota > Metazoa > Chordata > Mammalia > Carnivora > Ursidae > Ailuropoda > Ailuropoda melanoleuca. Next base: position 26,461,083 of record NC_048224.1, read on the forward strand.
AAAGAGCTGGGACTCTAGAAAGATCAACAAAGTCATCAAGGAATCTGAATTCAGTGTAAAAACTCTTTGATGACAGAAATAATAATAGCTATTTTTTAAGCTTGCCATGTGTCAGTGCCTATCAAAATATCACCAGTAACATTTTTTAATTGCCAGGAAAAGCAGGAATTATTATCCCCTTTGGACAGGTGAGGAAACTGAAACTCATAGCAGGCCCTTGTCAGAGCTCACACAGCTAGTAAATGGAAGGGCTGGGTCCAGATGCCAGCCCACCCACTGCACTACCCTGCTGAGATTTAAAGCCCACACGTGACCAGCCAATTATTGCACTTGAAACTGATCGCCGTGAAGGTGTGACAGCAAAGCGTGCATGGCAGTGTTGCAGGGAAACTCAGACATGGGGCACCTGAGTAACGAAGCAGGTTCTGAGCCAAGGCCCCCCTTGGCTGAGTCTGGCAGGATGAGAGGGATGGCAGAAATGGGGGAGGCAGAAAGGTGGACTTGAGAGCTAGGGGAATTCCCACTGATGCCATGCTGTTGTGACACTGTGTGGGGGGAAGATCAGGATGGCAGGTAAGCCTCCTCTGGAGCCAACCACCCACGCAGGTGCCAGTCCCAACACTGCTACTCTGGAGTGTTGGAGCTGTGAGGCCTTGGGCAACTTCCTGGATCTCTCTGAGTCTATAGAACAGGGATGATAAGCGTACCTACCTGGTGCCGTGGTGGCAAGGATTAAATGCATTAATAATTTCAAATATATACGGTAAACTGTCAGTAAGTACCAGCCGTTACAGTGGTGCCGTACTGCAAGTGCGATCTGGGGCCAGGAGCTAGCCGCACTGGAACACGTGCTCAGGGAAGGAGAGCAGGACTAGGGCAGAAGTCACGAGCATGCATATCTGTGCGTGCGTGTGCGTGCGTGCATGCATGTGTGCGTGCGGGTACGTGTATCTGTGTATTTAGACCATGAGAGAGCTCCCTGCCCCTCCAGAATGGTTGCCATGAGATGCTTTCTCAGGGACCAGGCAGCAGAGGCTGGAGGACAGAGGCTTTGGGGTCGCGCAGGAGTGGATGGATGTTTGATGTACGGGGTTCTGGGTTCTACACAGCAGCCCACGCCCACTGACCAGATGGGCTCCAGGCTTCTATGACATCCAGAGTCCTCCCTCCCCGATTCAGTACATATTTGCTACCATGAACCAGTCCCCGTGCTGGGTACAAGGGCAGCAATGGTGACCACTGCAGACACAGCCTCACGGGGAAGACAACTGACAGATGTGCTATTTTTATCCATAGGCAGGTTCTGAGTGCTGCAGGTGGGGCCAGGGGAGCTCACAGGAGTGAGCACCACGGAAGCTGTCCCTGAAGAAGTGCTATTCACTCTGGAGCCTGAAGATTTAGAATGTCGCCTGCATAAATAGTGGGCGAGAAGGGGCAGTTTTCCAGGCAGTCACAGTAAAATGCACCTTTTATTGAACATGTGTCCTGCACACAGGTCATCCTGGGCACGTTACATGCATTACCTCATACAATCTATAGAACAGCCCAACTACAGGCACAATTGGTGCCCTCATTTTACATATGGGGAAACTGAGGCTCAGAGAGATCAGTTAACTAGCCCAAAGTCACATGAGCAGGCATGGCTGGAGTCAGCACCAGAGCCCCCGTTGCCTGACTCTACAACCCATGCTCAGATCTCTTCAGCTGCAAGCAGGAAAGAACAAGGCATGGAAAGAAGTTTGGTGTGACTGAAATAAGCATGAAAACAGGAGGGTGGAGAGGGATGAGACTCACAAGATGGGCAGGAGCCCGAACCACAGAAGGAAGGCATTGCAACCTCGTTAAGAGGTTTGGGGCTTCCAAGAACAGGCAGATCTGCAGGGTGAAAACCCTTCAGAAGAGTCACTGCTCAGAACTGTATTTCAGGGGGCGCCTGGGTGGCTCAGTTGTTAAGCGTCTGCCTTCAACTCAGGGTGTGGTCCCGGTGTTCTGAGATCGAGCCCCACATCAGGCTCCTCCGCTGGGAGCCTGCTTCTTCCTCTCCCACTCCCCCTGCTTGTGTTCCCTCTCTCGATGGCTGTCTCTCTGTCAAATAAATAAATAAAATCTTAAAAAAAAACAACAACTGTATTTCAGAAGCACATCTGGGGCCGCTCTGTGGAAAGTGGACTCGTTGAAGTCAGGGACACTGGAGGTGGGGACGCATGAGGAAGCTACAGCAATAATCCCAATGAGAGGAGAGAGTGTTTAGACAAAGGCAGTAGCGTGGGGACAGACAGAAGTGAGCAGACTGAAAAGAAGCAGTGACCTTGAGCAAACACCTGCCATAAGGCCTTTATTTGTGGCCACAGGCAGAGGCACAAACTTTCTAAGCTGTGGAATGTTTGCCTCCGGCCAACTTAAATTCCAGGGAAAATGATACATCGCAATCCCTCCCGGTCCTACAGGACCAAAAAAGATTGCAAAGCCCTTTCCACCCGGCTATTTTATATAAAAGTCCGAGGGAGAGGTTACTATAACCCCCACAGATGGGAAGTGACCTGCCCAAGGTCACACAGCTGACAGGGAATGATCCTGAATCTAACTCCAACTCTCCTGTTCCTTCAGGCACACCACAGAATGGCAGAGCCCAAAAGATCCCTGAAACCTCCTGTTCAAATCTCCACATTTTGACATGCAGAAAACAAAACTCAGAAAGAAGTGACTTGCCCAAGATCACACAAGTAAAGGCTTAGAAGAGAACCAAGGACTTGATTCCCAGGAAGCTTTATATCAAGACATTTGCACCATGGAGGTGAGGAAGGACCAGACTGATCCCCAACAAGGATAGTCCAGCCCCCCCCAGCCCTAACTAAATGCTGTGAGACTCAAGGAAATGGTCAGCTTCCCTGGCCACTGCCACCCCCCACTGAGTTACAAGCACACCAAGCTCACCCATGGCCAGTCCGCACTGCCCTGTTACCCCTCTCTACCCAACCCTGAACAGCAACTAAGCTGTCTTGGGTCAATGGTGCCACCTGGTGGCTAGTTCTGGGAAGTGTCTGACCCCCTTGCGGCTTTTCATCTTCCCCCTCTAGTCTCTCCTCCACCAGCTTTTCTGTTCCTCTCACACACAGCGCAGTTCATTTCACTGCCAGCAAGCTCCTCCTCACACCCATCTTCTCTGACACCTTTAAACCTCCGTCTCTCAATTCTTCTCACATGACCTTAGGACATTCTCTTTTTCTCCCTCTCCTCCATGTGAGTCCATTAGTCCAAGGAAAGCCCTAGTCAGGACAAGTGATAAACTTGTACCATTGAACACGAAAACTGGACATTCCAAAGTGAAATCACACACACACACACACACGCACACACCAGTGACCAACTACTGGCATTCCAGAAACACCCAGAAGCCCACATGGAATCAGAACAGAAATCTCCTCTTCTCAATTGCCTTTCAGACCTGCTTTTCCTCAAACAGCAGGAGTCAAGATAAATACCAAACCTACTACTTTATTTTATTTTATTGGTTTTCATTCCTATTCAACAATACTTTCTGGGGTTTTCTCTCCACCAAAACTGTGCCCAGGGTGAGGTCTCAGGGATCTGCCAGCCAGCACAGAGCCGAGCTGGGATGGGGAGATGTAGCTGGGTCCCAAAATGCCCACTCCCCAGGCTCTTAAGGAGCACGAGGTAGCTGCTTTTTACCCTGCAGGAAGCCTCCGACCCTACAGATACTCTGCTGGAGATGAGGGAAACCTTGGTAGCTGTGCCTTTCTAGGGGAGCTCAGGCTTGGGAGAGGAGCAAGCACTACATACCCCAATGTGCTAGGGAAGGGTTTCCAAAGCCCGGCATGTCTCGTTACCGCCTCCCCAGCTCAAAGACCTGCCATGGCTCCCACTGCCTTTAGGATCTAAGTAGAGGGGAAACTGATGGTACTGTTCCTTTTAACTAAAACCATTTAGCTGCTCACCCGCTCTGTAGGAGTGATAAGTAAGCAAGCTCAGGGTTCGCAGTAGCCTGAAGCAGAGATTCTCAAAGTCTAGGCCAGGGACCCCTTTAAGGGGTCCCCCAAGACCTTTTCAGGGGGTCCTGTGAAGCCAAAACTATTTTCACAGTAAAACCAAGGTTTTATTGGCCTTATTCACTCTCACTCTCTCATAAGCATTCCGTGGAGTTTTTCAAAGGCTCTAGGATGTGTGATATCACGGCAGATCGGATACAGAAACAGATATGAGAATCGAGCTGTCTTCTATTAAGCGAGATACTAAAGAGATTTGCAAAATTGTAAAGCAATGCCACTCTAAATTGTTTGGTTTGGAAAATGTGATTCTTATTTCAAACGTGACTTATGTTACTTATATCACTGTTATTTTTAATGAACTAGTAAGTAAATATTTTAACTTTTATGTTTGAATTAACCCACACAAACTAAAAAGCTCTTTGGGGGTCCTTGATAATTTTTAAGAGTTTAAAGGGGTTCCAAGACGAAAAGTTTGAGAACCACCGCTCTAAAATACTGCAACAGAACTTGAGATGGGATTAGGAGAAGGTCAGAATCTTGGTGCCACAAAAAACCTTAGGAATTCCTTGATCTCATATTACAGATGAGGAAACTAAGGCCCAGTGAGAAGAAGGGGTTCCAAGGTCACCAGTAAGTTAGCCACAGAATCAGGACAAGAACCCAGAGGTCCTACTCCCCCTCCTTCCGGGCTCCCACCTCTGTCTCATAAGCCTCTAGTAGTCTGAAGCCCTGTGAAGCACCCGGACCGCAGACTGCAGCCAAGGATTCAACCGCATTCCAAAGTCAGAGAGAAGGGCCTATGGGACTCTCTGCCCCACAGGACTCCAGACAGAGTAGGGAAGAAAGCCAAGTACATTACACCTTGAGTTCCCAGCAGGGAGCCTGCCCCCGGTGGCTGAGGCTCTATATCCCTTAAGCTGTCTCCTCAGCTGACCCCACAACTCTTGTTCCGGTGACCTCAGAACCAACTCCCTAAATGGAGGTCCTCACACTCTGCCACCCCGCCCTTTACATTTCCCAGGGTTCTCTGGAATACCCGCACACAGCCCATGGGAAAAGTGGCTGGAGGGGAGGGAGGGGAGGGCCCAGGCAAAGCAAATGTGCAAACAGGGGTAGGGAGGGGTGGAGGGGGTATTCAATGGTGTTGGCTCTCACACAGGCTCTCACTTACTGAATCAAAGTGAAACTCAGGGTCTTGGGGGCCAGGAGGAACTGAAACCTGACCCCCCTACACCCAAGGGACAGGCCCTAGACACTAGGGAAAGGCCCAAGAAGCCCCTCCAATTGGCCACCTGGCTTCAGGCCCCCTGCTTTACCAAGGAAGCCTGACACTTGTCAGAGTGCCAATGTCTGCAAGGCCAGAGCACAGGGGAGAGTGGCCAGCCAGGCTGGGAGATGGAAACCCGGGTCCTTATCATCACTGCCACTAAGCACCCCCTGAATGCCCTGAGGCCACACCTGTGCCCTCCGAGCCTGGACTATCCCAACTGGTGGGTGTGGACTCAGTAGCCTCGATTTCACTGTTCTGGGCTACAAGGGGTGTGGCTCCTTGACCCTGCCCTTCGGCCTTCCCTACCCCACCCACCTGACTGCCCACTTTCCTGACCACCCCCCCGCCAAACACACACACAGCAACATTGGGCCAGGCCAGGGCGCTGCCTTCCACAGGTTTCCGTTGCTCCAGACTGGATTCATACTTTTCTTCAGAGTCCATCCTAGGACTTCAGAAACTCAAAAGCCTTCGGGGGAAGAAAAATGGAACACGAATAACTGACAGCAGGTTGAGTGGGGAGCAGTCTGAGGACCGCAGACTCAACAGCCGCAGATGACTGGCGCTACGGGGGAAAGTCCGCTCAGTGTTGCCAGATTGGGGTTTTGGGGGTTTTTTCCCAAGAAAAGCCAAACATCCATATATGAAATCTCCCGATTTTTAAATGTCAGTAACTAATTCAAAATTATTTTAAATGCAAGGCAAGACAAGGAAAGCATGACTGCCAGGCTTGCCATTGCCACCTGGGTTCTAAGGGATCCCCCTCCCACAAGAACCTTGGTCCTGAGGGTCCTGCACAGACAGACAGACAAAAGAATTCAGAGAAGGGCCCCCTGCATGGCCAGCCTGAGGAGACCTCCAGGGGAGGGCTAGGGAATGGGGCCTGCTCTCATGAAGCCCCCAGAAAGATCAAGCCAAAATGGTAGTCACTTGCTTCCCTCTCTGCAGAGCCTGTCTGGCCTCCACTGCTCCGTCCTGGGCCTGATGAATCTGAGGGCCTCACCCAGCTGTGAAGGACTACTGGTCCAACCCTGAAAATGCCCTCATGGAGTGGGCTGGCTCTGGGAACCAGGCCAGGTCAACAGACCAGCCTTAAGGACAGCATTCCTGTTGGAAGGCCCTGCGTGGATAATGGCTCAGAGACGGGAAGGCTCAGAGAAAAGCACAGGGAGTGGGAGCACAGAAGGGATGAAGACGAGGAATGGGAGGCAAGGCAGCAAGGTCAGGGCTCGTTGTCAAGAGCTGAGGTCATCCCTGGGAGATCACTAGGGGTCAGACCCCCTCACCCCAGTCTCCCCCAGCCTCCTAGCACAGGCTGATGGGGTTGCTGGTGGCTTTCCACAGTGGCGGCCGCAGCCAGACCCAGGAGAATGGGAGAGATGGGAAAGAAGAAACAGAGCTGTCACATCGAATAGCAGCGGGATACCAAGGAGATTCTGAGGAGTCCATTCTCTCCCTCTGGGTTTTCCAGATTTTTACTCTGTGACCCAGTCAGACCCCTTCTCTTCTCCAAGCCTGTTTTCCCAGCTGAATAAGGACTGGAACGATATGTCCTAAATGTTCCAAGGCCCTTTACTCCAACAGGGGAGGCCTGAGGTCCAAGCTGGTGACCCCACCCCCAGCCCTCCCAGGCCCAGGTGCTCTGCCTTCTGCCCTCTATCTTGGAACCTCTCTTGCGTACCTAGGGCCTCTTTTTGTGGAAAACTGAGACTTGATCCTTTTATTCTTCCATCAAGGGTTGGAAGACAAGGTCCCGAGGAAAGGAAGTGAAGGAAAGCAAGTGGCCCTTCGTTTTGCTGCTGACACGTGGGGGCACTGTTGTTCAGTCTTGATGGCACAACAGTAGTCTCACAAACAGGAAGTCGGCGGTGGGCAGATCCGCTGGGTTCAGCCGCCAAAGAGAGCTGTGGCTGGAGCCTGTTTGCCTTCCGCGTGGGGCTGGCCTCACACCCTCCAGCCCCAGTCTCCCTCAGTGGCCACTGATTAAGCTTTTTCTATGACCAGGCGCTGGGGCTAAACACTTTAAGGGTATGATTTCATTTTATCCTCACAAGAACCCACCAGGCTTGTGCTACCTATATTTTCCAGATGACAAAGTAGAGGGTCAGAGAGATTAAGTAACTTGTCAAAGATGTCAGCACAGGAAGTCCTCAGATCAGTCTGTCCCTGGCCTGTGAGCCTGTGTCCTTGCCTCAATGCCTCACCATCTTATTTGGGGCTCTCCAGAGATGGGAGATCTGTGGAAGCAAGGGCTGCCTATAACTCGGGAATCCTGACCTTTCCACATATCCCATTCCCTTCTAGGAAGTCTGAGAGTCTGCACCTTCTGCTCCCAGCTTCCATCCCAAGCCCTGGAGCAGCAGACAGGGTCTGAGTGTCCGGCAAGGAAAAGGGTCCTAAAAGAAGAAGATCAGGGTCTGCCCACGTTCAGGGGGGCCCTGGGCCTTGTGTGGTCTGGGAGCTTCTGAAAGGCCTTCCCTCCCTGCAGTGGTTCCCATTGAGGTCTGCAGAGCAGGGCTGGGCTGGGACTTCCAACCTGGGCGAGAGAGGAGCAGAGAGCTGGTAAGAGGGAGACCAAGAGCAAATATAAGAGAGAAAATGAATGAGTATGGATGAGAGAAAGAGAGAGGAATGAGAGACAGGTTGTGTGTGTGTGTGTGTGTGTGTGTAAAAGGTTATGTGTATGTGTGTGAGAGTGTATGACAGAGTGTTGTGAAAGAGAATGTGTGTGGTGTGGGGGGAGTGTATCTGTATATGAGATGAGAGTGTATGACAAAGAGAAAGTGTGTGTGTGTGAGAGAGAGAGAGAGGGTTTGTGTGAGACACTATATGTGTGTGAGATTGTGTGACAAAGAGAGTGTTGTGAGAGTACATGTGTGAGAGAGAGGACGTGCGTGTGTGTGTGTGAGAGAGAGAGAGACAGTGTGTGACAGAGAGTGTGTGTGGAGGGGGAGAAAGAGAGAGAGCACGCGCACTAGACCAGGAGACAGAAGCAGACCCAGAAAAAGTCTATTAACACAAACAGAGGCAGATGCACCCCCAAATGAAAGACACAGGGAGGGACACAAAGACAGAGAGGAGACAGGCACCTCCAGAAAGAGGGGTAGGTCCAGTCATTTCAGGAGCCCCTGCTAAATGCCCCCAAACCTCTCCTTGAGGGTCTTGCTGGACTTGGCATCTCCTAGAAAGGACAGGCCAGTAGGGGTTTTAGACGCCTTTCCTGTGCCCTCTTCAGGCAGAGAGCACTCCAGGGTCCAGAAGGCCAGAAATCCCACCTGCAATGCAGCCTCTACTGCCCCCAAAGCAGCTGAGGCTCCCCCAGTCCACCCGGGTGCTCGACTGGGCAGCTTCTGAGCTAGCGAAAGGGCTTCTCACTCAGCTGACCTTGGTGTGTTAGGGGCCTTTCACACTCTGGGGCGAAGAGAGGAGGGGAAGTCAAGGGGACTGGAATGGGGGCCCCAGAGGTGGTGGACAGGCCCCACCAGAGATCAAAGGCCCAGGAAGAAACAGGGTCTAGGGCTGCCCTTTCACCCATGGCCGCTATTCACAGCTCCGGCTGCTCCACCGAGTCCAGCCCTGCCACTACCTCCTCCGGGCCTTCTGGGGAGGGAAGGCCCGCTTCAGGCTCTGTCCCCCTAGCCCAGTGGGATTCCCGAGGCCCATGCCAGAGACTTCTCCGTGAGAGCTCTCGGGCTGGCCCAAGTAGAGAGACGGCTGCGTCCCACGTCTGGGCAGCCTGACCCTCAGGACCATCCGCAAGCCTCCAGAGCGTCTCTGGGCGCTGTGCCTGTGCCAGGGAACAGGCCAGGGAGAGACACACGCGCAGAGCGGCCTCTGCCCAGTCAAGTCCGTGGGGATGGCCGCCTCTGAGTGGGGGCAGGACAGGAAAACAAGTAGTAGAACCAGTTTCAGACAGTCAGAGAAGCACGTGCTGCCCAGATGGGAATTGGCCTCGAAAGTCATGGAGTCCAATGAGAATGTCTCCTTTGGCTCTCCCGCCTCTCCTTTGTCTAGCCCCTGCTCAACATCTGATGACAGGATGCTCATTACCTTACCAGCCTCTGCTCCCATGCTTGGCCCAGCCTGGCTATTGTTTGGAAGCTGTTCCTCGCATTGAGCTGTACTCTGTCTCCCCATGGCTTCCTTCAGCCAGCCCCAGCTCTGCTCTCAGAGGCCCCAGGGCCTTCTCGGCCACCTGAGCCACACGCAGCTCATCTGAGGTTTGGACACAGTGGCCATATCCCCAAAGCCAATCTTGGAGGCAAGCGTCCCGGGGAAAGTCCTCGAATTTCTAGACTGAAAGGGCCCTTGGCAACCCACTAGTCCAACAGTTGTTCTAACTTGTTTGTTTTTGCTACAGAACTCTTTATTCAAATAGAGCTTTCTGTGGAAGCCCAAAATACCAAACAGAAACCCTCTGGTTGAGGAGATTACCCACTCCCCCTGCTTACTAATTACGAACCCTCCACAGGCATGTGACTGACCCATTCCACCAAGGAGCACTTACTGAGCACCTATTATGTGCCAAGCACTTGTACCAAAGCCACATGACCCAGTACAGTAGCCGGCAGGCACATCAGGAGGCAACTGAACACTGAAGTGTGGCTAGGGCAACTGGGGGACTCACTGTAAATTCCATGTGATTTTAATTATTTTAAATTTAAAGACAGAAGCAATGTCAAATATTCTTCCCTTGATAAAGGGCCACTTCCTAGGAGGAGCCTTTCTGGATCCCTTTGGTCAACATCAGCCCCTCCCTGCCTGGCTCTCCCCCTCTGGAACCACTGCCCATCACAGCACCACCTTACACGCTGCCCTTTGGAGGGCCTCTGGGCTTGCTGGTTTTGCCGGCCTGCCCGTGAGCTCTACAGGTCAGGCCCTTTGTGACTAGAGTCTAGTACCGCCACCCCCTGCCCTGCGGCCTGGGCAGAAGTGTGGCACCAGGAAAACGCCCAAATCCTAGCTGGAGATGACTGCAAAGTGGAATGGAGCAAGTGACTCCACCTTACAGAGCCTCAGTCACCTCATCTGAGAAATGGGAGTAAGGATTCCTCTTGGCCTCTTCCCCATGGCCCTCTCTGCCTCTCTTCCTCCTGACCCTTCCCTCAGGCTGCCAAGGGCTCCTGAGGAAAGCAGTGGCATGGTCTGCGGCAAGGGGCACCCAACCTGCGTCTAGGCCCTTCTGCCTGAAACTCTTCCTCACGCTGTTCCCAGGCTCTGCCCAGCCGCAGGCCGCTCTGCCTCCAAAGCATCTCTCTGGAGGGGCCGGCGGGTAGCAGATAGTGGGAAAACATCGCGAGCTGAGGCCTTCGGGGGCTCTCCAGCTCTTCCCGACTCCCCAGGCCACACCGGCTGTGTGGCTTTGCCAATGTCACAGAACTCTTTGGGACCATGGTTTCCTCCCCCTCTAAGATGGCGGTGGTGATTTCTGCCTCTTTAACTCCCCCTGAAGCCAATGCAAGGATCCAGGGAGATACAGAGGGAGGTCAGGAAAGGGCAGCAGGGAGCACCCAGGAATACTCCTCCCAGGGGTGTGCTGGTGGGAGCAAGGGCGCTTCTGCCCACCTCTCCGCTCAATACACTCCTGTTGATACAAGGTGGGGGAGGAGGGGAGGCTCTGGTTGCCAACTGTGCCTCCCGCTCTGCCCAGTCCTGTCAGCTTCCAGGGCCATCATCAAATCATTCCCCTGAGCCCCCAGACCACAGACTAGATCACTTCCCAGGTCTTTCTGAGGATCAGGACTTGATCTCAAAGATCATCCAATCCTGCATCTAATCCTTGATTCTCTTGTGCAGCAGCCCCAGCACATGGTCACCTAAGCTCCACTTCCATGCCTCTAGTGACGGGGTACTCACTACCTTTCAAGGTAGTCCCCGTTTGCCCCAGACCACTCTCACATTTACACATTCATTCTTACACTGAGCTGAAATCTCTTGGGCATCTGCTGCATGCTGGCCTTGAAGGCCATGCAGCAAAGTCTCATTCCTCTCGCCTTCCATGCCAGCCCCCCAAATATTTGAAGGCAATAATCCAGTCCTGCTCATTCTTCTCTTCATGGTATCAAAACAACCCTAGTGCCTCAAGGTGTTCTCCAGGTGCAATGATATCCAGATCCCTGTCCATCCAGGTTACGCCCCCCTGGACACATCTCTATCTGTCACTGTCCTTCTTAAAGGTCAACACCCCAAATGGGCCACCAACCTCAAGGAATGATCTGATGGCACAGAGCAGTCTAGACCAACAACACACCTGCATGCTGACCACTCAATACATTTTATTGATTTTTTAAAATTTATCTATTTTAAGTAGGCTCCACATCCAACGTGGGGCTTGAACTCACGACCCTAAGAACAAGAGTTGCAGGCTCTACCGACTGAGCCAGCCAGGCGCCCCTCGAGAACTTGTAAAGCAGCGTGAGAAGCTAAACAGTGGCTGCTGATCAGAGACTGAAAGCCAGTACGGTGCTCCACAAACACGGTAAAACAGCCTCCCCCCGCAAAACAGGACCTGTCTGGTGGTAAACGTCAAACCAGATTTTTTTTTTTTTAATTTCTCCAAAAATCTCTGCCGGGATCCCTCAGCCTGTGAGGGAGCATCACGCAACCCACGCCTCCACCGTGATCAAACACAGCTGGGCCCCAGCTTGGGCGCATCTGCTGCGAGTCCAGGTGACAATGGGAGAAAAGATGACAGCATCAACCCCATAAGCCAACAAAGATGGTAGGCCTGCTGCCTCCTGCGGCATCACAGCACACCGCCCGCTGAGTTAAAGACTTCTGACATCTGCTCCGAGTGCCAAGAACAGGGGAAAGAGGTGAGCCAGGTTCCGAAGCCGTGAACCATCCCCACGTGCCCCCTCAGCTCCAAACGGAGGCCCCGGGCCCAGCTTCTGCTCTGCCCGGAACACGCAGACCACAGGCCAGCCCACCGCTGGGCCGACTCAATTTTCTAGTTACAGATCTTAAGTACTTAGGCATGTGCTCACGAGAACATACATCCCTTACAGGAAGCCGAGAAAGGGAATTGTGCTGAGAACAGAATAATTGAATCAAGATTTCTGTCATGCGGCTCTCAGGCCCTAGACCACGGGCGGCTTTTTTTTTTTTTTTTCCTTTCCTGACGAAGGTCTTACAGATTCCCAGGGGTTCGTTTCTCCTCTCAAACCCATTAACATCAGCCACACTGGCAGCCCGTCCAGGCAACGGAGAGCCAGGTGAAGGTAGGCCCATGTCCGGGACGGAGACGCCCGCTCCAGAGACCCAGGCAGCAGGCTCACTCAGGGGCTGAGGAAATCCAACTGGGAAGATTGTCATCTTTGTAATCCCCGGGAGGCCACAGTGCTCCTTCCTTCCAGGCCCAAGGGCTGAGATGAGATGATTCACTTCCTAACCCCCCACCATCCCTACTGCTGGAGGCCTTCTAGGAGAGTGTGCAGAGCCCTTCAAGAACCCACCCGCTGACCTCTCATTGCAGGGCGCCCTGCACCCCCTCTGCTCCCAGGCTCCCCCGCAGAGGGGACAACCTATGCTCATAGAAGGGACAACCTATGCTCACGCCCTGCACACCCTGCCCTCAGGCATCAGATTTGCACACGGGTCTTCTTACACACCACAAAGCTCAGGCCACAAGGGTTCTGCCAGGCCCACTTTCCTGCGCCCAAGGGGTGAAGAGGAGGGCAGGCCAGTGAGAAACGCCCAGTCCCAGCTAGCACCCTCTCCCCGGCACTCGGCCCCTTCCCGTGTCCACCCCGCCTGGGGACTCAGGTGCTCTCGGACAAACAGGCACTCAGGGGGCATCTTGGCTTCCTACCCGGACTGAGCGCCCCAGGTCGGGTCCATCCCCGACAGATGTCTGGGCATCTCTTACCTTCATCTCTCTTGCGCTTGTTGGTGTCGGCACTGGGGGACGTGATGCCCAGGATGCCGCTGATGGAGTATGAGGAGCCAGCCGAGTCCGTGCTCACCGACGACACCTGCGTCACGGAGCCCGTGGACACTGCGCGGAGGGAGAGGGGCGGTCAGGGCCCGGCGGGAGGGCCGTGGGGGCGGGCGCTGCGGGCCGCCAGCCGGAACAAAGTCACTCCCCTACACTGGGCTGATGCGGCTGCGGAGCCGCGGGAGTGCGGGACGGGGCGTGCGCTGCGGGCGCTCTCCCTGAGGCAGCCGCTACACCTGGGCGATGGGAGCAGCCCTCGGGGCCCTTTGCTCAGGTTTTCTGCTTCCCTGGGGGCCGGAGTGAGACAGAAGATGGGCAGCTAGGAGGACTGGCGGTGCAGAAGGGAGCACGGGACACTGTCAGAAGGGCACTAGCTCAAATCCCAGCCTGTCCAAGGAGGCAGGAAGCAGGGGAATGGAGAAGAGAGAGGGGGGAGCTGGGGCCCACCACCAGCCAGTGCTAAAAAAAGGACCTAGACTCCTCATTAAGCAGGTTCATTCCCTGCTACATACCCACCCATCCGTGCAGACAAAAATACCTGCACACTCGTATACACTCAGCCAACAAAACTCCAAATGGCAAACCGTTCCTTCTTTTTATAGTTCCTCACTGTCTTTTCTCCTCCAGTTAACCCAGATTTTAATAGGTAATATGTAATTAATTATGTAATAATGATATACTATATATTGAATATATATTGTGCACACATCATATATATTGATATACATAATAATGATAACCAATGTTTTCTGAGAACTTGCTCCATGCCAGGCATTATTGAGGCATTGTTTTATTTAATTCTAAGAACAGTCTTATGAGGGAGGCAATGTTATTATCTCATTGGAAAGGAAAGGGAACCCAGGCTCAGAGAAAGGTAAGTGACTTGCCCAAAGCCACAGAACTCAGAAGCTGAAGTCTGAACCCCTAGAGTAACCTGTTCCTTGTTAAGAAATCATGAAAAACAATACTATACTTCCCATTAGTTCAGGGCTTTTCATTTGATGGTTGCAACAATCTAAAGTGCTATTATTTTCCTCATTTGATAAATGAGGTTCCACAAGGTGAGGGGATTTGCTCAATGCCATCCAGCCAGTGAACAGTCGCACTGGGACTTAGCCTTGGGTCTACTGACTTTAAGTCTAGATTTCCCCTGTCCGGAAATGTGGGCTGAGGTTAGTGACTTCCTGTGACTGAGGCCAGGTCTCTACATTCCTAAGGATAAGCACAGGCGAGGGGAGGTTTTGTGCAAGTTTCACATTAACGCCTAACCCCAGAGTCCAAGGGAAAGACCAGTCAGTCGTCAGGGTCCTCACAAGCTATCCAGCTGAATTTCCATTTCTGGGCTGTGGGAATTCTTCCTTGGTTCATTAAAACCTACAAACCCATCTCAGACACATTTCCTTGGGCTATAACTAGCTGCAGGCAGGTGGAGCCGCCTTTGACTCTAAAGTGTAGGAAATTACAAGAAATGGTGGTGATTGCAAGAGAAGCTGTTTGTTGCTTTCCTTGGAGCATTTCCAGCTCTTGCTCCCACAGACCTAGAGGGAACAGTGCCTTTCTTCTCATATTTGACTTAGATTTTTAGATCTTCCTTAGGAGGCACACAAGTAGAAATCGTTAACTTCTCTTTTCCTTCACCAGAAGAAGCTCCTCAAAATAGATTTATGCAAATCTCACAACCTTTTCTGTATTAAGGTGCAAAGAACAGAGGAAGAAAGAAGATCACAAGGCATTTGGTACTTTAAAAAACAACCACATATAACCAAGGTCGCCATGTTGCTGACAGAGCCAATGATATTTTGTGATTGCACTAGACTCAAAAGACCCAGGTTCCAATTCTGGGCTCCACCACTTACGAGCAGTGTGCCCTTGGGCTAGTTATTTAATCTCTCAACTTCTGTTTCCTCTGGCCTCCATAAATTTGTCAACTATAAAAGGCTGCACACATATAAGATAGGTTTTTTTTATAAAAATTTCTGAGACAAAACAAAGCATTCTGCTGACCTACAAGTAGAATCGTTCCTCTAACCAGACTGAACGAATATTATCAGTTAGTCTGGTATTCATTGCTCCGTGATCTGACATAGTTAAAGCTACAAGTGAAATCTCAGCACCAAACATTTCCCAGGTACCTTCCTCAATCCTCTTCACCCCAGCTCAACAGAGCTGGTAGTACCCTTCCTTTGGCTCACACAGAGCCCTGTTCTTTCTTCTCGAGCCTTATCTCGGTGTTCTGCAAACTTCTCTTAGTTACATTCCCCCATTAGACTGAGAAGCCCTTGAGATGGGGATTAGGTCCTGCCTCCTTGAAAACACTAGTCTCTGGCAAAGCAGAAGCTTAGCAAACACTTTTTTTTTTATTTTTTTTAAGATTTTATTTATTCATTTGACAGAGAGAGAGAGACAGCCAGTGAGAGAGGGAACACAAGCAGGAGGAGTGGGAGAGGAAGAAGCAGGCTTCCAGCGGAAGAGCCTGACGTGAGGCTCGATCCCAGAACTCCAGGATCACGCCCTGAGCTGAAGGCAGATGCTTAACGACTGAGCCACCCAGGCGCCCCTAGCAAACAATTTTTGAATGGACTACTAAATAAAGAATTTTTAATTTTTTAAAAATTTTTTTTATTTAAATTCAATTAACTAACATATAATGTATTATTTGTTTCAGGGGTACAGGTCTGTGAATCATCAGTCTTATATAATTATTTTAGGGGTGCCTGGGTGGCTCAGTCGGTTAAGCATCTGCCTTTGGCTCAGGTCATGATCCCAGGGTCCTGGGATCGAGCCCCGCATCAGGCTCCCTGCTCATGCTCTCTCTTTCTCTCTCTCTCTCTCTCTCAAATAAATAAATCTCTCTCTTACCTTTATCCAAAGAGGCAACCATGGAGGATCGGAAACCTCAGGGAGCACCTAGTTTGTGCACCTCGGTCCACAAATGGGGAAACTGAGGCCCAGAGAAGTAAAGGGACTTACACAGTTCACTGGATGAGTTAATGGCAGAGCTGGAAGTATAAGCCTGGCCTCTGCCCATCCCCCATCACCACGGGGAGTTCAAGTTTGCAGTTAAAGAGGGCGTGACAAAGATGTGGAAACATTACACAGTCTCGGGCATTATTAAGTGACAGTGACAGGGACTGTCAGAGGCTTACTGAATGGTCACCACTTTCTTATAGGAGAATAACCTTCCCCCCAGAGGTGTTTCCTTTTCCCAAGTGGAGAAATAATGTGCCTTAAATAGACACATGTCACTGTCATCTCACAGTCTGTGCGGGGAAGGGAAAAGCACGAGAAACTTCTGAATGCCTCAGTAGTAGGAAATAGGACCCCCAGGCTCACAAGTCACGCTCACTCAGACTCTCCCGTGTAAGTGTCAAAAACCCCACCACAGCCCTCAATAGCTCACGGAGTACATGAGATCGAAGTGAGGTGGGGGGAGAGAGAGAAAGAGAAAGTTTGGGAAGTTTTGCCACATCTTCACTCAAGACTGCAAGTGCACAAAGAATTGTGGAAGGGCTGGTTGATAGAAGAAAAAAACACATTCAAAACTACTTACTGACTAATGATGCAGAAAATGTTATGAATAAGTATCCCTTTCTTGATTTATTACTTTAATTATCTGACATTCTATAGACCCCCATTAGTGGATTTTTTTTTTTTGGCTTAGATTTCAATTTTCTGTCTCATGGTGAAAGCTATTTATCATAATAATCAGTAAAATTCAAAACCTTTTAGCAGTATTTATAAAATTCATTTACCAGGTTCAGCCCTTGGAGAATGACAAAGAAGGCGCACTAGTACGTGTGCCGAAGTGTTTTATGCAGAATTATCTGTCCGTAAGAATGATTAAAAGTTCTTTAGAATATTTGGATCCCATTAGATTTTTAAATTTTTTTTAAAAGTTCTTCTTACCTATGCTGTGACTGGAAGCCGGGACCGGCTGGTTGGGTGGTTGCTGTACTTTTGTCCGGATGATCCTGTGGACAGTTGGGAAGAAAATAAATGGCCATTTACCATTATGGAGAAGATACCTCAACTAGCTATGCACAGACAACCAGAAAAGCCCATCAAGCTGGGGCAGAGGAGGAGGGAGGTTATGACCCCAGATGGGGAATTAGGAGGTTAGAAGAGCTACGGACTAGTCCCAACTCAGCCCCTACCTCCCTGGGTGTCTTTGGATAACTCACACCCCTGTCTGGGATTCGAGGGCCTCTTCTGTAGAAAAAGGATGATATGTTCATGTTACGAATGGGCATCTTTTCCTCTGGAGCAGCTCCAGCTCCATAAAGAACTCCCTGAGTGACGTTCGGTAGTTCAGGAGTTTCTTCCCTTCCCTGGACCTCTGCCCCTCCTCGGTGGAATGATGGGACTGAACCAGGTGACCTCTCTGCTCGCTGGGGGCCCATGTGCTCTCGGTTTCTCTGCCTCAGAGAGCCACAGGAGGCGTCGCATCTCCACCTGTTAAAAATTCTCAAGGAAGCGGATGTGCACTGCTCTCAACCTAAAAAGGGTGAAAGTGCTGGCTTGGCTTTGCTACGAGGAACCCTCCAAAACAAAATCTCATGGATAGGCTCCAACAGGGCCAGGAGCCAGGGGTGTCCCGGGCTGTCTTTCCAGAGACCTTGCTCTAGTTCGAATATGATGAAGTTGATAGTGACCCTGGGCAAGTCCATTCCGTTATGGGCCTCAATACACTGAGGGAGTTGGAACAGACCACTCTACTTACTTTAAGTAATTAAATCCTTTGGGGGGGAGGGATCTTCCAGAAAAGCCCACTGTATAAAAAGGGTAATAGCGGTACTGCCTTCCCTTTGGACCTGCTGGCTCTGATGTGCCTCTGCAGAATGCTGGGCTCTGGGGAGTTTGGTCTGTAAATTTCTTTCTGGAACAACACACCCATATGGGTCTCCTCCGTGAGACCTCAAGCCCTGTGTGTCACAGAGTAACCAACCAGGGCCAGGCCAGAAGCCCCTGTGGAGTCTACACGAAAGTTCCTTCCCTGCCATTTGGGAGAAGGGTGGGCAGTAAGACAATGTTCAGCTTCTTTGGAAAAGTTCTACTCCAGCCTCCAACTATTACCTTTTAAAAGAACATCTAGAGTTTTTCTTAATTATAAAAGCACTTTGTGCTCGTTGCAGACTATTAGACAATAAATATAAAGAAGACATCTAAAATCACATTTCAGGGATGCCTGGATAGCTCAGTTGCTAAGTGTCTGCCTTTGGCTCAGATTATGATCTGAGGGTCCTGGGATCGAGCCCCGCATCGGGCTTCCTGCTCAGTGGGGAGCCAGCTCCCTCTCCCACTCCCCCTGCTTGTGTTCCCTCTCTCCCTCTCTGTCGAAGAAATAAATAAGATCTTTAAAATAAATGAATAAATAAAATCACATTTCAGTGTATCTCCTTTATGCTAAATTCCTATGCATATCATGAAATATCCATTTTCTGTTAGCAAAATCAAGATTAAACCATGTACACAGTTTGTATCCTGCTCTCTTCACTCAATGACACAGGAGAGCCTTTTTCACATTCCAGACCACTATTTCTGGAAGCCAAGTTTCAAGCTGCACTGGGTCTCCAGCTTGTACAAATGGAGAGCAGTGAGGAAACCCTCACTGGGTTATGGCCTCTGCCCTCCGCGATCTCACAGCTCAGTGGTGGGCACCCAGGCTGCTCAGCATGCTCGGCTGAGGGCCTGGAACGGACACTTCCCTTCACATCACAGCCCAAGCGTGGGTCCTCTGGAGTCCAGGCCCCTTGAACCTCCAGGGTCCTTTGCCCTTTCCTGCGAGTCAGTGTAAGTGTTGCATCAAATGCATTCAGTGTGTGCTTGTTTTCTCCAATATTCGAACCGCTTACTTTAACTTCGCAAACGTGGAGGATATTTACGAGGACCCGGGAGTGAAGTAGTCTTTTGGACCACCTGGAATTAAGCTAGAATCTGATCTAATGTTTGTGTAAGTCACCTTCTCTGTGGACACATGTGTGTCTACAGAGATATAGCTCCGTGTGGATATGTGGATACCCCAGATGTAAATACAGTGTACCTATGCTATGGTTTAGTATACACAGAAACATGGTAAAATACATCAAAACTATTTCCCAGTACTTCCAGCATAAAGTCCTAACTTTTCAAAGTATTGTCTGGCCATTAAATTAAAACAAACAAAGAAAAGTATATTTTCCTTATTTTCTTTTAAAATATTGCTAAGTCATTTGGTTGGTAAGACATTATCGATTGTCGTAAATCATCGAGGGGCAGCTGCAGCACGTTGACGAAATACACGGGCTTCAAGGGGCGCCGGGTGGCTCAGGGGGTTAAGTGGCTGCCTTTGGCTCAGGTCATGATCAGCTCTGCTCAGCAGGGAGTCTGCTTCTCCTTCTGCCTCTGCCCCTCCCCACCACTCGTGCGCTCTCTCTCTCTCCGTCAAATGGATAAATAAAATCTTTTTTAAAAAAATTATATACATACATACATAGACAGGCTTCAGAATCAGACTACTAGAGTTTGAACCCCAGTTTTCCAACTTGCCAACTGCATGGCCTTGAGTAAATTACTTAACCTCTCTGCCTCAGTTTCTTCATCTGCAAAGTGGGACTAAGAGTCATTCCTACCTCATAGGGTTATTATGAGAATTAAACTAATTAATTATCTAGAATAGTAGCTACTGCATAATAAATTCTCTATACATGTTAGCTATTATTTTCAGTAGTATCTTCATAACGATTAAAGACCAGCTTCAACCTTAAAAGTTCATATTTTCCACAAATGCCTTAAAAAAGAACAGCTTCAACCTTAAAAGTTCATATTTTCCACTCCCCCCTAGGAGTTGGGGAGGGGAAAGCAGCCATCCCCACACCTTATTTTAAGGCTGCAGTGGGGTTGTCGTTTATAAGGGAGACCAGAGTTAGGGAACCCTCCAAAGTTGTCCCCAGGGATAGAGATTTTGCCCATCTGCTGGCAGCTGGCAGCGGCTGCCAAAAAAAAGAACAAAGAGCATTATCTTCCACTGAGAAGAAATGGTAGTGGGAAGAGCAAGACTAATTGAATCATACCAATTCTTTAAAAATTTAAAATTAACAAGCAATCCTCAAGCCTTGTCACAATAAGAGTCACACTCCGGACCTTCTCTAAACCAGAGACAGTCTGGCTAACTGGAACTTAACACTAAAAGGTCTAGCCATGTGAACATCCTAGATGGTCTGACAGGGAAGAGAGTTCAGCAATCAACCAGTTCCTCCAAACTGGAAAACCAAAGCCCAGAGTGCTCGAGTGACTTGCTCGGGGTCACACCGCAGGTCAACCCAGACTTCCAGGTCCCATGCCTGAGCACTTTTCTTTGGACCACATTCCAAGGAAGCAGTCCCTCTGCTAAATATTTCCTATAGGAGACGTGAAGCCTATTTGCATTCCAAATCCATTTAGAAGCTGAAGGACTAGCGTTCCAGGGACTTCAGGTATTAGAGGCATTTGTAAGGACCCGATTTCAACATCACCCTCACTTCTTTGAAAGGCTAGGTCTTTTCAGACACATCCCCCCATCCGCCCCATACACAATTACACTGAAAAAGAAAATCATGGCACATTTAAAAAGGAAATTAGGGGGGCGCCTGGGTGGCACAGCGGTTAAGCGTCTGCCTTCGGCTCAGGGCGTGATCCTGGCATTATGGGATCGAGCCCCACATCAGGCTCTTCCACTAGGAGCCTGCTTCTTCCTCTCCCACTCCCCCTGCTTGTGTTCCCTCTCTCACTGGCTGTTCTCTATCTCTGTCGAATAAATAAATAAAATCTTTAAAAAAAAAAAAAAAAAAGGAAATTAGGAAGACAGGGCTGAAGACCTTCCCACATCCACAGCACTGATCCACCTGCCACAGACCAGTAAGACTCTCGGGCCATCAGCTGTGCTAAGAATCCACGACCAAGGTTCCAACTGGGCCATGCTGGGAGAGGGTCCACAGGGGACACCCAGGCCATCAACTGACATGGAGAAGAAAGAGGGAATGGGTAAACAATCTCAGAAGTCTTGCTGCCCAAGTTCAGACAAAGAGTAGAGTTTATAAACTATCCTTCCCCAGGCCACGTCCATCCCTGAACAAGCTTTGCTTGGCTTGCATGGTTATTTGTTTTTATTTGAATTAGTTGCCAGTATTTGCAAGGTGGAAGCTTTTACATAAATACATGGATTTGTAGCTTCCCTTGAAAAATCCAAACACCTAGCAATGCTAGGTGACAACATTCTCACGTGACAACAACCTATCGGTGCTAAAGAAAACTGTCCTTCTAACTGGGAATGCCACCCACAGTGCCCACTACTTGGCCCCTGATTTAGAGCCAAGGGCCTTGAATGGAAGGCAAGCTCCATTCTGCCTGTCTCTGTCAGCTCCCACGGACACTCAGGCTGGATTCTAAAGATCCTTGGTGCAGCTTGGGCAGCATCCCAGTGCTTACTTGTCCTTTAGAAGTCACAGAAACGTGATGACTTGTGTCCCAGGAAATCTCCCACACACTCAGCACTTAACTCCATGTCAGTCATGGGTTCCAGGCTGGTCTCTCAGAAGACAGCAGGAAGGCATACCTTGGTGGGGGTGGACAGTGGAGACAGCTACCAATCCAGCCACCACTCCCTCTTCAGCTGTTTGAAATAGGGGAATCGTGAGAAGGTGCCCCCAAGGGAGGCAGGGGCTGGTTGAGGAATCTGTGGACATTGGCAAGACGGTTCTTTTGAAACTGCATCCATTTGAACGCACTGCAGCTTTGCCTTCATATGGAAAATAAAACTGCATGCTGGGATGGCTCGGGCTTTCTTGGGCGGTGGGGGGCTGGCAGGCAGCAACAGACAGTGTCCTGCACCTCGCACCACGTCTATCTTCGTTGCTGGGCTGGTTGGCTAGAGAGCACAAGAGCTCTGGGTGAAGAATGGAGCAAGGAGCCAGAGTGTGCTCCCGGAGAAGAGCCCCCAGAGGGGTGCGCAGGGGAGGGCTTCGGGTCACAGGGGGAGCTGCAGACAGGCAGCAAAGCGCACAGGCCGCAAAGTGCACGGACACGGGGCAGGACTGACTGTTTTACTCCGCCTGGCCTCTCTTCTTTCAGATCCTCCTCTTACCATCGGGGGACCTGGGTTCGACTCCCAGCTCTACCTCAAAATCATCACTCCTCTGCACTCCCTTTCTGGGCCTCAGTTTCTTTACCTGCCACAGAACAGAGTTAAGCCTCGAGGGCTGCGGGAGACCACAGGTGCGAAAACACCTCAGAGCCACCACTGTGGACACCCAGGAGGCCCCGAGGCCAGCCAAGGCCCCAGCCCTGGGCAACCAGCAGGCAGAGCTGCACAGAGCAGTTCCAAGCACAAAACATCAGCTGGCCCACGGTTTCCCTAGACACTCATCGGAGCGCCCCTTACAGCCTCCACCCCCTCCGCCAAGCTATGTGCTCTATTTATTTCTTATGTTCCTTTAAGGTAACTTACTTTTCGACTTAAATAGACTTCTTTTATGAGGCAATACTAGTTCTTTACTATGAAAGGGAGGGATAGTCCATAAAGTTCACACTGACTGGCTTGGTGTTCTAGTTAGATTTTTCTAAAATCCATTAAAATAAACTCATTGTAAAATAATTCCCATCCTTGTATTACAGAAGGGCTGGAGCCCTGCAAATGAGTTATGCTTGTCCTGTAAGGCATTTTTTTTCACTGAAATTAGTCGCCACCATTTAAAAATACGGAAATTTTATATACACAAACACGCATACATACATGCACACGCAAAACCTAGTTTCCAGATTCCCTTTAAGAGTGGAAAGATTCTGACAGACCCTGGGCCGGCATTCCTGGCAGCATTCAGCTGGCGCGGAGGAGCACCTGCCCCTTCAATACTGCGGCGCTGTTTGCCACAGACCCCACCTTTCCCTATCACCTCACACCCAGCCTGCTTCACCTGTTACATCACTGCCTGGCCACAAGAGGCATCAGAGTTTGGGACCCCCATGGGCAACCTAAAGTTATCTTTCAAACCAATTACATGTACACCCTACACTGGGAGCTCCGTGGGCCCCCAAGGCCTGCCCGTGGGTTTGGCAGATGTCCCTCTGCAGAGCAGGGGTCCGCGGCTTCATTGCTACAGGCCTCACTTCACGTTCGGGCTTTCCGAGACCTCAGGAAAAATTCATGTTGCTTCGCGTGATGGAAGTCCTGCGGTGAGCCAGAAGCAGGGGACTCACAAAGCACACTGGAGTCCCCCATAATCCAGAGAAAGAACAGGAGTACCCCCCCCAAACCCACCACAACAGTTGCTTCCTCCTCAGCTAATGCTGGCTGAGCAGACTTCTAACACGCGGCAGAATCCCGCCGTAGGCAAGGAGGCCCTCCAGGACAGAGACTAAGAGACCATGTGCCCGTTTCCCCTCTCTCTTCTCAGCACCTTGTATGATGTCAGGGCCAAGGTAAAGATTTGTTGAGAGAAAGAAAACAGGCTGGGCGTCTGCGTGGCTCAGTCGTTAAGCGTCTGCCTTTGGCTCAGGTCATGATCCCAGGGTCCTGGGCTCCCTGCTCAGCGGGAAGCCTGCTTCCCCCTCTCCCACTCCCCCTGCTTGTGTTCCCTCTCTTGCTCGCTCTCTTTCTCTGTCAAATAAATAAATAATCTTAAAAAAGAAAAAAGAAAAAACAGAATAATGGCAATAAAATAGCAGGATTCAAAACATCCACACAGACCTCACACAGTGATTTTGTGCATTTGAGTCATGACAGAAGGAACAGCCAGCAGGCCCAGAAGGGATCTCTGAGACATTCTAGTCTCACCACCTCTTTCTGCCGGGGTGAGGGGTCTCCTGTACCCACATAGGCTCTACACTGACAAGTGTCGCTTGTGACCTTGGAGAAATGGGCACCGGTCAAGCTTTCGGTCTGCTGGCTTCTCTTTTCTTTGTGGAGTTTAAGACAACAATCATTTTGGCTTATCTCACAACTCCATCCTTGACCTCTGTGGGTTTAGAGGCAGTTGAGACTGTACCATCTACAATAGAAAACTTTCTTTCAGGAATTTTTAAAGCTCCGAGAGCTCCATTAGAGACATCCTGGGTCAGACTGCAGAGAAGAAGGTGCCCGTGTGGCTCCTGGGAAGATCCCATGCCTGGTACTCATGGTATTTCTCTGGTTCTTTCTCTTCATGGGCGAGACTGAGGGCAACTGGGTAGAGGGCAGCCCCCTAACTGCACAGCATCTTAGTGTCCTGGATGTCACTCTTGGAGATCACAGACCCACATCAGAACCTCCAAGGTCTGGGGCTCTCAGAGACAGGAAGAGCTTTGTCAGGGTCACTCTTGGAGGTAGTGGCAGAGCTGGGACAAGGAACTAAATCTCCCAACTTCAAGTCCAGGCTCTATTTTCCACATTCAGTGGCTCAACTTCTGCCCAAACCGAAGGCTGGGATTTTCTTCCTGGGAAGCTCTGATAGAGGCCAGTGCTAAGACTTTGAGCACAGGCTTGCATGGAAATGACATTTGTAGGCCCCGATCAGGACCATTCGCTGCTAAGTGCTCCACACACAGAGGCGGGTGGGAAAGAGAGTGATAAAAATCACTCTGGGCTCAGAAGTATCTCAAGCAGCCTGGGTACTGACATGTCTTCCCTCCCTGGGCCAAGAACTCCTGCCCACTTTGGAAAGATGAGAAAGGCAATAGAGAGATCTATTGAGCCCCATTAGCCCCCCTCCTGTCCAATAACCCTAAGGCACTTTGATGAATGGAGAGACCAGATCCTTAAGAAAGGCACCCACAGAGCCTCCAGGATGGCCCACTCCACCCAGATCCCTAGCCCCCCACACACACCAGCCCCTCACCTGTTGATGGAACTGACGCTGGGCACTGTGTCATTGTCACACACCCGTTCTGCCAGCAGCCGGTCCCTGATCTCCCAGGCAAACATGGTGGGATTTTGGCGTTTATACTCAGCAATTTTTTCCACCACTTTGGGCGTGGCGACCTTTGGTTTGGATCCTCCAATTACCCCAGGCTTGATGCTCCCCGTCTCATAATACCTAGGACCCAAGGAGAAAGAAGCTTAGCCATGAAGAACCAGCAAAATGGATATCTGCAATAAAATAGCTACTCTGTCCAGAAAACATCTAGATCTATGCTGTCCAATTCACCACCGCTAGCCATATGGGGCTTCTGGACATCTGAAATATGGCTCATTTGAATTGAGGTGTGTTAGAAGCATAAAATACACACCAGATTGTCAAAACTTAGTAGAAGAAAAAGAACATAAAATATCTCATTAATAATTTTTATATTGGTTATATGCTGACGTGATCACATTTTTCATATACTGGGCTAAATAAAATATATAAAATTAGTTGTACCTGTTTATTTTGCCCTTTTTTAATATGCTACCAGAAAATTTTAAATTTCAAACGTGGCTCACGTTCTATTTCTGTTGGACATTGCTGGTCCGGATGCTATGTATTAATTAATTAACTCTATCACATTTATCTACCATTTTACAGTTCACAGAAAACTTTCAAGTCAGCTTTCCCATTTGATCTCCACAACAGTTCTAAAGCACATAAATATTTTGAACGAATGAATGGGGGAAAAAATGAATAGGTCCCCATTGGTCGGTATAAAACAGGGGTCCATAGAGATTAAATGCCTTGTCCAGGATCACGCAAGACCCATTGGCCAAACCAGGATGGAGGCCCGCCCTCCTGAGCTAAAATCTCCCCAGAAAGTTGGCTTGTGTCTTTAATTTACCAGCACTCACATCCTCTAGCAGATTCCATCTGCATTCTGTGAAACCGTCCCCTAAAATGCAATTTTTTTTTGCCATAAGATGAAAATGATAACCCTGGTGTAAAATTAAAAGAAGTGTTGGATTCCAGAATTAACTGGAAATATGTGTTATATATAAGTCAAAACCCAAGCAATCAAAAAAAACCAACCACAAGTCACTGCAGCTCTTCCAGGGACCTCCCCTGAGGTAAATCGCTGTTTCTAAGGACATTTCCATGCTATCAGCTCTTCCTCGTTAACACAAATAGGACGTCAGGGTTTTACAGTAAAACCGAGACCAGGGAGAAGAGTGCCGTGAAAGATCATTTCAGGGGAAAAAAATTACTTGATTCCTTTTCTGAATCTGAGCCTCTACTGGGGGTCTCGACACATTTACAGAGGAATTCTTGACTTCTCTTGCAAAGGAGATTATCTTGCAGTTGAGAATTTTTTTAGCCAAGAAGACATTTTAGAAATGACTGGTAATTTTTTTTTTAAGTAAACTCTGCACCCCACGTGGGGCCAGGACTCACGACCCCGAGATCAAGAGTCACACACTCCACCGACTGAGCCAGTCAGGTGTCCCCATGACTGGTAATTTCTCAACCTACCAAGAGTTTACAACAGGTAAGGGAAAGAGGTGATGCTCCTTGGGACGGATGAAAAATGTTACCCAAGAACAATGACTAGTTACACTTAAAGAGTTGCTCAAATTCTCAGCCTGGGTAAATCTAGTTAGGGCCAAGTTAGTGGATATTCTAGAAACAGATGACATAATTTGGGAACGGTGATGCAGAAGTGGAAATTCTGTCTTTCTTTGAGAAGAGTGACTCATGTAGAAACATGGACCATAAGGCAAAACGCAACCTATCCTCCCTCTTATGAAATTACCAAAAAATTGTAATTAGTCACAAACAGGCTTTAAGAACTATCCAAGAAGATGCTATTTTGCCAGAAGTTTAGAAAGGCACCCAAATCAAGGCACACAGCAATCTCTGCAGCTCTTCCGATTTCACAGTACAAAGTCATTTCTTACTGTCCACATAGTAACTCCCTATTTAGGTACAGTGCTCTAAAGTTTACAGAGCTCTTCCTCAAATTATCCAGATCCTCACATCAATCCTAAGAGGCCAGCGGGGTTTTATGGAAGGGCAAAATGATGATTAGAAGAATAAGTGATTTGCCCAACTTGCTTCTGGAAGGTAGAGGCAGTCCCAGCTCTCAGATCTGACTCTGAACCCAGTCTTCTTCCCACTAGAGCGAACTTCTGCTTTGACTGTGAAAATGAAAACAATAATGATGGTGATGATCCCTTGCAACTGTAGAAGGCTTTCCTGTTTACCAGGCAGTTCTCACTACTCAAGGAGTGCCTGTTACAGGCAGAGGTTACAGACACACACACAACCTTGGGCTGAGCGCTCAAAAGCTTCTAGCGGAATGAGACTGCGACATTGACATTCCCGCAGCAGCGGAGAGAGCAGCAGGAGGGAGCTGCCCCTCCCCCAGCACCTGTCCCGCTGGTCTGGCCGGGGGGTGGCAGCACCCAGGGCTCTCCACCCATCTCACCTGAGCAGCGCCAACCACAGCAGGCCTCGGTATTGACACGAGACCTCTCTGTCTGCCTTTTGACTGACCCATCAGCCAGCCCCTTAGAAGGCAACCCTGACACCCCCAACAAAACCCCATTTGGCAACTACGTAAAGTGAGGAATCAAACTGAAGAACTGCTTTCATTGCAGCGAAAGAGCCGCGCAGCCTCTGGGCTTACACACAACAGACAGACAGACGGCGGCCGCCAACACGCGGCACACTAGGTTGGGAGTAGAGAGGTGGACATGGTAGTCCGTGCCTCTGACACTAACAAGCTGTGTGACCT
This sequence comes from Ailuropoda melanoleuca, assembly GCF_002007445.2. NCBI lineage: Eukaryota > Metazoa > Chordata > Mammalia > Carnivora > Ursidae > Ailuropoda > Ailuropoda melanoleuca. The sequence goes on from NC_048224.1 coordinate 26,488,927, forward strand.
TGGCCAAATCACTTAGCCTCTCTGGGCCTCTGTTACCCCGTTTGTATAATAAGGGGAGGATGTCTGCCCAGCTTGCCTCACAGGACGCAGGCAGAAACGCAGAATGGGTAAGAAAAAGCTTTGCAAAACATAAAGAGCACGTGTTTCGGATTAAAATCCTCTAAGTGTTTATTACGTGTAACATACCACCCAGTTCCAAATGGTCTGAACCTCCCAGCCAGGCTCCAGTGAAAGAAGACAAGAGCCGGGCTTTCTGGGTGGATTTAAATGGGCCTCACATGCCACCAGGCTGTGCCTCTCGAGCCCCTCCTCAGCCTCGAGCGCTGTGGACTGAAAGCCCACACTCCTGGCAAACCGCCACCTTCCCAAGATGACAGGGGTCTCTGCCTGCCCCAGGGACTCTGCCTGCCTTGTCATGCAGCCTCTGAAAACCACGGCCACCACACACAACACACTCTCTATAATCTGTCACTCCGAGTGCGCCCATCAAATTCTTCGATGACCGAAAAAAAAAAAAAAAGTCAGTGGATGGAACAGCCCCAGTTCAGAAATTCCCAGTCACACTGTTTTAGGGCTGAACTTGTTTCTTAAAAGGCAGTTTTAATTAGAGTGACATTTTGTCCACTGTGGTTCTTAGTTATGAAAATAATGAGCTATGAAATTCCAATTTATTGTTGACAACTCAAACGGCCAGGCACCGGAGCGGCGCATAACTTCCGAGTGCCACTCTACCTAGTGACAAATCTATTCTGGGCCTCGGGAGGCTGCCGGCTGGGCCTGGGAGGGTCCTTGTTCCCTTCAGTCTCCAGGGGAGATGTGGACGGCTCCTGGGCACCAGAACATGAGGACCGGGCATCTGGACGTCCCCTTTGAGAAGGGCTCGGCGTCGTGCCCTGAGAAGATTTCAAATAGCAAGCAAGATGTCGGCTCAGCAACGATGTCTCAGCAAAAACAAAGGAAGGGCCTTCTTCTTTCTCTCTCTCTCCCTCAGTGCAATGAAGAGGCTTCCCAAGAAATTGCTAAGATCCACTTGGCTCTCAAAGTCTGACACTGAGAGTGTCTAAAATATTTCTTTCCTCGCTCCCTCTCCTTCTGTCTTATCTTCATTGCTCTATTCTATTCTAATCTCTGTTTTAAAATCAATCATTCTCTTTTCTCTTCATCTCCCTCTCCTCTATTTTTCTTCTTTTTTCTCACTCTCATCCTCCTGCCTAAAACCACCGTCTAACGGGAACACCATGCTGATGTCCAGCCTTCCTCCTTGAACTCTGGCTGGGCCTCATTTGCCGCTGAGTGCTAAACAGGAGTGGAGCCCAGAGCCTCCCTGGCTGCAAGGTGAGCTGGGGTGGGCAGGGGATAAGGAAGAAAGACAAGGATCAAGGTCCCCAAGGGGGATGCCAGACCCCTGCCTTTGAAACTTCTTCCCTTGGCCTCCAGCAAGGCTCCCCAAGGTTAGAAAATGCTTTTCCCTCCATCTAAGAGAAGTTCTTAAATTCTAGCAGATGAAAGGGAGAGAGCACGCAGAAAATCACAATATATCACTGACATGCTTTAAAATATGTATTTTCTATTCAGGCAACTGTTCTCAAATCATAATGCAAGCTATAGGACCAAGGTTGTTTTCTGACCCGGGGAGAAAAATCCTGAGAGAGCACTGAACAGCTAGACCTGAGAATACTCCAGCTTCCAAGGCTTCACATGCCCAGAAAAAAACCTGTGGCTTTGGCTTTGGGGTATGGTGGGATGCCGATGGTCTAAGAGTCCTTGAGGCCTCCTCCCAGTCCGAGAGGACTGACTGGCTGGACGGACCTGGGTCAGTCACTTGGCCTCTGTAGATTTGTTTCCTCCTCTTAAAACATGCGTCGCTGGATCATACTGAGGCTCTCCAGAGAAAATAAACAGGAGTGCTCGAAGGCTGGGTTATTTCTCCCTCTGGGAGAATTGGCATTGTTAATATTTTGCTGGGAGTAAATCGACGGGTCAAGTGGCAACTTTCAAATGTCAGATTTGAGAGTTAGTGTGTGTTTGGGTTTTTTTCCCCTCTCTAATATGCGGTTAGGATGCCTGTCACTACAAAGAAAACAAAACATGTAAGGAGGAAAATACTATAACCCAACATAAGAAGGTTGATGATACCCCAAAACTGAAAATGACAGCTCACTTTTAAAAATGGAATGTGCTTTACATTAAAATAAAACATTGAACTTGATTATGTGATTTTATAACTTGTGGATTTTCCACCCAGCCCTGCTCAGGCCCCAGGCTCACCCAAGATGTGTAAGGGAAATTCCCAAGAACCTCTTATTCGTGGGTCCTCTGGAATAATTCACCAGACTTTCAGAAAACATGTCATTCCTCCTGATTGAGTCACCCCATTCCACATGTCACTCGAAACAGGGGTTTCCCAGGGCTACTTTGAATTGAATGGCCTTGAAAGGGCTTTGCAAACTCTAAAGTACTATGCATGTTAGCGAAGTGCTACCGTGATTTTCAATATGACGCAGGCACATTGGACAGCTGCTGGGTCATGTTTTAGGTCGTTATTTGAAAAATCAAGGGAAGCCTGCAGCTCCTGCCTTTACCTGCCAAGAATTTTGCTGACACAACCATGGCTGACTCGAAGCTGCCTTGAGATGTCGCAGGGCCTGACACCTTGGTGGGCAAGTTCCACTATCCTTTGGCGGACTACATCCGGGAGTGGCCGTCCATTCACAAAAACCCCCCCAAGCTGATTCACTCCTCCATGTCCTGAAACAGATCAGAAACAAAAGGCGAGGGAAAGGGTGGTTAGAACCAGTCACATAGTACCAGAACCGCTGTTATAAGCACCCAGAGGCCCTCTGATCAGAAATGGCCGCAGGCTGGATATCTTGAGCCCGGGGTCTGACCGTGCAGGCTTCACAAGCACCTCAGATTGCTTTTTAAAGTTAACCTTTGCCTTTGTCCATCTTCAGCCAGTCAATCGGGCTATTGATAACAAGCATCCCCATGCTATGTTTCCTTTAGTTTCTAGCATCTGCCTTGTATTTTTTTGTTAACAGTGGAATATGTAATAGACCCCAATCTACACGAGAGACATAACTTATTACATGCATGATGCTGAGGTCTAAGGAAGATCCTCAGGAGAAAATATGTTTTAAAATACATCAAATATAAAGAGGTTTTTAAAAACAAAACTCTTTTCCTTTAAACAAATATCTGTAAAAGTGAAAAGGACCACTCCAATAAACCTAGATCTCAAGGGGAAAAAAATGGGGTTTTGTTTGTTTGGTTTTTGTTTTTAATCAGCAATCTGATTCAAGGGCTGAAGACTTAAAAAAAATTGTTGAAATAGTGTCTGCAGAGTACTGAAACAAAATCCAACTGCTGCCTTGATTAAAAAAAAAACAACTCTTTCTTTAAAAAGATGGGGCTCATCCCTCAATAAAGGGGAAAAATAAACAAAAAAGGTGAGGCTGACATGCAGACTGGACCACTGTACCCTCTCGGAGCACACAAAAGAAATGGGTCAGAGGATCACATTCCACTCTACCACATCAGGATTTGTTACACAGGAGTTTCCCTGGAATTTCTGGAGTGTTTTTGCAATTGACAAGCAGCTTTCAGTTGGTTCGGGGGGAAAATAAAGAAGCTGGAGAAGGCTTCCGAGTCTCAGGTTTTACAAGTGCTCTGAGATGGATTTTAAGCAAAAGGAGTCTGGGAAAGTATCTTCTCCACCCAATAAGCTCCCTTCTCTTACATCAAAGTCCATCTGGAGGGAAACAGGGATCTAAGTAAATGAAGAGCGAAACCAGTAAACACCTTGATCCAGTAAAGCAACATCATTTACCTTGCAGCTGTTAATCAGCCACTAACTGGCATCACGGAGGACACTCAAAAGCCAAAACCCAAGTCCAAGTATTTATTTACCAATGCTACTGGCAGCTCAGAGGCCAACGATGGGGAAATCTCCATCCAAAATAGGACTTGCCTGGGATTAGACTGTACCAGGGAAGCGAGGGCATCTCAGACGTCTCTCTCTCTCTCTCTCTCTCTCTCTCACACACACACACACACACTCCAATTCTAAAACATAAAATAGCCACCTCATCTCCAGTAACCGCCCAGCGCTCAATTATTATCTACGTTCATAAACAACATCCGAAATAAAAGGGGGAAAACACCCATAACATAATCTATTTCCTTAAAACTGCCAAAGCAATTCACCAAAGTTTTCCATGAGGGTCCTAACTGAATATTTCCCAAAATTTCTGAGGTGGATTTCAAGGAAAAACACAATTTAATAGGTAACGACAGTACTTAATTCTAATTCTTAGCTGAATTTCTCTCTGATTTTCAGAATGAGCTTTAATCGGTTTTGATTGTTCTAAAACACCCCAGACATAAGAAAAAGGAAAACCATCCCAAACAGGATTTCGCAGTTAGAAACAAAACTGCATAGTTCACCGAAAACAGAAAGATGACAGCCACCCCTGGTCAAGGGCCTTAGAAAGGCTTTGTTTTGGGGTTGGGAGCACCTGATAAAAAAAAAGGTTGTACAGATCATTAAAAAACAGGCTGAACTGAAGAAAGTAAATTCAAAATTGGTACAAGCTCATCTAAGAGGACAAAAAGGAGGGGCGCCTGGGTGGCACAGCGGTTGGGCGTCTGCCTTCGGCTCAGGGCGTGATCCCGGCGTTGTGGGATCGAGCCCCACCAGGCTCTTCCGCTATGAGCCTGCTTCTTCCTCTCCCACTCCCCCTGCTTGTGTTCCCTCTCTCGCTGGNAAAAAAAAAAAAAAAAAAAAAAAAAAAAAAAAAAAAAGGACAAAAAGGAAGCTAAAAGCATCCAACACAGTTTTGAGATAAACTATTAGTCCAGGCCTTGTGACCCATTTCCAATTGCTTGTTCCCTATACCCCTGGCAATTTAAACTTTCTGCCCAAAATGCAGAGGCAACCTTCAAAGGACTTAAGTTCAACACCAGTCCTGCAGGACATCTGTGAGCTTTTGGGACCGTTTGCATCATGGAAAAACCGCAAGGGTTGGACACTCTAGGTGACAGCAGGTCCCCAAACCCTCTACTTTTGACCACAAAGACAAGGCTACCTATGTTCTTTTGGAGTCTGATCCATATAACCACAGCTGACACCAGACTCAGGATGACCTGGGACCCCCTATCTCCCTCAACTTCCTGGAAATGCTCCCAAACTCACTTGGCTGGGCCTTCTCTGCCTCAGTCACAGTCCTATCCAATAGAGCATTTCAAGGCTGGCAGGGAGGTAATTTACCTGGTCTGAGAAGGCAATGTCTCCCTCTTAACCTGAGATTGGAAAGAAGTAAAACCTGAAGCCTGAGAGAGGGAGGCAGGATGGGGAAAGAGGAAAAGCGAGGGGAAGGATGCGAAGCATGGAAACTAAATGAAACAGACAGCAAGGACAGAGAGCGTGGAAGGGAAACCTCAGGTTGGAAAGGCAGAGGAGGAGAGAAAGGAATGGATTGGCTAATACAGGCAAAGAAAAGAAAGGTGAGTGTGGTGTACGGTGGGAGACAAGAAGACCAAAAGAGAAAATGGAGGAAGCCCAGTAAAGGGGCATCTGGAAGACAGAGGACTTCTGTGGAGAGGAATCTTTGTTTTCCGGGACCCCAGCTCCAGCCCTGCATCTCGTCAGAGAACCCAAGTCCCAGCCTCTACTTCCTATGGACTCCAGCTGGATGAGGCTTCATCCCCTGAGGGGTCCGTGTTCTCAGCCACACTTCCCAGGACCAAGTAGAATTTTCAGAGGGCCTGACACAGAGACAGATACAAACATATCAAGGCACAGACCAGGAAACAGACACACAGATACAAGGGAAACACAGGCCCGCCCCGACAGGGCTGGCCAAGCAGGGTTTGGAGGAGGGTTGGGGGAAAAGGGTTGAAGATACCCCAAGGCCTTTGTGGCTCCGGTCTCTGAGGGCTGGCCTGTAAAGAAGCTCCTTAGGCCCCGATAAGTACATACTACTCACTAGGGGCCCTATCCAACCCCAAAGGGTTGTGGGAAGAGAGTCTCTGCTGACTCAGTGGGACAACCCATCTCCAAAACCCCACAGGGTTATTGAAATTCCTCCTAGTGGCACCGGAGAGGATAAATGAAGGGACACACAGGGAAAGAGCAGGGATGAAATTTCCTTAACAGGCTCAAACGGGCAGACAGGCGCTGACACAGATGGACAGTCGGGTCATGGAGACAGATATAGTTAAGCCAGAGAAAACACCTTGCACATGTGTGTACTCACTCAAACAGTCCACTGCCCTCTCTCTGGAATCTTGAGTCCCGCCCTCTCCCTTTCTGTGAATCCTGGAAGACCCAAGAACCAGCTCCAGCTTTGCCCATGTGAACTTCCTGTCAGTCTTTTTGTCTCTCTGACTTCAATATCATACTCTGTACAATGGGTTTAGCTGAGGGTTTAGATGACCCTCAGGTAGAAGGCTGGCCATAAAAGTCCTTTATAACTGGAAACCATATCTGAGGGAAGGAAACATCTAGGCAGGGGTGGTGGGAGGCCATTGTGCTGATGAAAATGATGAATCTAGACTAGGGAGTAAGGGCAGAGAACACAGAAGCCAATTTCCCAGCAGTGCCTTCCCCTCCCCCAATATCACCTCCCCACAGAAGCTGTCCTGCTCCAAAGGGGGTGGGGGCCCCGGGAAGTAGAGGGAAGAAACTGACCAGGGCCAGACAGGAAGATGAGGAAGTGGGACTTGGTCTGAACCCCTACTACACCAGCAACCTCTCAGGATCTACTTGTGCACCCCCCTCAATCACCAACAAACTGGGGCCCAGGGTGGGCCTATATTGTACAAGCAAATAGCTTTAGGCGTCAGAACCAAGGGCGCTTCCAGAGAAGCCAGCTCTGAAAGCTAGGCTGGTTGGGGTCCAGCCCCCACCATGCTGCCAGGAAGACTGAAAACAGGAGGAGGGAGCACTTCTCCAAGAGGGGGCAGATGAAGGCCTGGACAAGGAGAGATAGAGACACCGGCATTTTTCGTTTTTCTAACCATACCTGGAAGGAACCACCTTCTCCACCCTTATGCACTGTCCCCGGAGACCACTGGTTCTGATGCTACCTCCCCAAGGGTCCAGCGACCCCTAGGGCTCCTGGCTCTGCGCAGGAGGCAGTGAGGGTCTGTGGATTCTGGCTGGTGAGGAGAGACGTGCAGGGGTCAGCCCTCCCCATTTTGTCCCCCATTCGCTCCTTGGCTGAGCTAAAGGCTTGCCCACCTCTCAGAGTATTGACCCCAACTCGTTTGTTTTCTTGATCACTCTGCGAGAACAGATCCTCCCCGGAGCATGGCTCAAGTCTGCGCAGGAGACGGCTGCCGGGGGCGCTGGGGTCACCACAGACTGGAAACCGTTTTGGCACAGGCCCCAAATGGTGAGGAATCGTTTGGGGTAGGACCGGTGCAAGCGGCTTCTCTGTGCAAATCTCCCCACTGCTTCGGTGGATTACCTTGCATTCAGAAAATTGACACAAAGAAAAACTGACCTGCCCGCAACCAGCCCCAGCGGCTTAGATCAGCATTTTCCTGCTTATCAGGCCACTCGGCCCTCCGGGGCAGAAACCAACATATTCGCCTGGGAAGCTTCCCTTCTCTCCAGCCGGGTCTATGATGCCTTTGTTAAATAGGGGACTCACGGCTGGGTAAGCAGGATCCTGGGCTGTCTAAGGGGAACCTGGCTTGGGGTAAGCTCCCAGTCCGGAAGCAACTCCCTGACCTGCCGCCCGTGGGGACTCGAGCTGGACACCCCGCTGGATGCCGCCAAAGCCTGGCGCCTTGCTCCGGCCCAGCTCTGCAGCGTGCAGAAGGGAAACACGATTCGTTCCACTTGGAATTTCCTTGAAATCTCCGAATCTAATCCGGCATTTACTCACCGTGAGAGGAGCGCTCATCTCACAGGAAGCTGTGCTAAAGGGTGAACTGGCAGATCCCTGAGGGACAGGGAGCCCGGTCTGCCTCGCTGGTGCCCAGAATGACCCTTCCCGTCTCCTACACACGCCGCGGCTTTCAGAAAGGGGGGGGGCACGCCTGTTATGACTGACTGACTTCTTGATTTTTTTAAAAGGGGAGAAGACATCATGTGGCAAGTGTCCTGAAGAGAAGGACTTGATAGTGTCTTTAACGGTCTCTCCATATGAACTGGCAGCTTCTAAGCTCAGCTGACCGAGTGCCACTTCGTTGATTTCTCAACTCCAGGACGCCTTTAGAGCTCTGAACTTAGCGTCCTTGCTTACCTCTCAGCCTCTTCCTCCACACATATATGCACACAGGCACTGGTTGGGGGCCCAATTTCCCTCCAAGCATCAATCCTCATCAGCCCCACGGCTGAAAAAGGCGCCACCGGGGATGGGGTGCGGGGCGCTGTCTTAGACTTAAGACTGACCTCTCCCTACAACTTCCTGCCCTCCAACTAGCTAGTCCTGGAGCCCTCTTCAGGTCCGAGCCAGGATGCTCCCAACATGTTGAGATGTTGCTGCGGGAGCACCCCCAGAGGCTGCAGCTCGAAGGCTATACTACCCGTTGCTGGAGGCGGGATTCCCGGTGCCAGGTCCTCTGGCCGGAGGAACCAGGCGCGTCGTTCCACATGCCCTGCCTGGGAGCACTGCACTTTGCCAACTTGACTGCGCTGCTACTGAAGCCCTGAGTCCTCCCGGCCCTGGTAGCTGCCTCGCGCTCCGGCACACCCAACCCCGTCCCGGCGGGAGAGTGAGAGAAGCGAGCTTGCCGCCTACTTACTATGCATGGATGCAAACGGGTCGTGCTTACAGTGTATTTCCATCGGGGCGCTCCAGACTGCAGGCCGGCCCACGCCGCCGCCTCCCGGCGCCAAGGGGCTGCCCAGCGCGGCTAGGGAGCCGCGCCACCAGGCCGGGTACCGTGCGATCTGGGCTCAGAAAACGCTGCTGGAGCTTCGGGGCCTTTCTCAGAGCTGCTCCGCTGGAGATCGCCGAGAGCTGCGCTTAGAGGCGGGAAACGGCGCTAGTGCAGTCTGGCTGGGAGTGGGGCGCGCAACTCCTGGTGGCTTCCCTCCTGGGCTGTCTCAGGCAGCGGCTGCGGACCCGGGCCGGAGTAGTTGCGGCCAAGGAACCCGTAGCTTTGGGGGCATAGCGTACGGGCCCGTCTCCGGGACGGCAAGGAGCCCCCGGCCTCGGGTAGGAGCAGCTTTGAGGAGGCCTGCGGGACACACGGCCCTTGGCTTCACTCACGGGGCAGCGAGGCCCGCCGGCTGCCAGGCTGGTTCCGCGGCCTCGCTGCCTCTGGAGTCTCTCCTCGACCCCTCGGTCTCCACCGGATCCTTTCTCTGCTTCTCGGAGTCTCTGGGGCTTGGAGTTGCAGCCCCAGCCTCTCTCCACTCGGCTCTCCGACGTCTCGGACGAAGTTGCAAAGAACTTCCTCTCTGGCGGCGCTGAGGCCCCGGCGGGTTCGGAGACGCTTCCGTCACTGACGTTGGGGCCGTGACTCCAGAGTCCCCAGGAGCTTGCAGCTCTCACACCCCCAGACCCTCTGCCTTCAAAGTTCCCCCGGCCCCCGATGCTCCCCCATCGCCGGGACCAGAAATGGGGACAACAGCGACAGTCTCCTCCGCGCCTGAGTATCTGCCTCACGCCCACCAACTCTTCGAGCCCCCCTGCCCTCTCTCAGGGGTCTGGTTCCACTGTTTTTCAGTTGCCTCTTCCGGGACGGCCGCCGCGCCTGCCCCCGGCGTGTAGCGAGGGACGGAGATAGTGAAGGTCCTCTCCACTAAGGCCGCTGGGACTGCCGGTGCTCAAATGGAGCCGCTGTCGGCTTGACTGCCGGCGCTGCTGTTGCCGCCGCGGGCGCTAGCCCTCCGCCTGCTCGGCGCGCACAGTGCGCCACCGCGCCGCCCCGGAGCCGCTTTCAGGACCCGCTGCGTGTGGACAGCGCCGCCCGGGGCTCAGCCTCCCTCCGGGCGGGGGCGGGGCGGGGGCTAACCTGCCAATCACGCTTTATCGAGCCAATCAGAGCTGTGGCATCCGGCCCTGGCCCGAGACACCGCCCCATTGGTTGAGCAACCGGCGGGCTCCGCCTGATTAGCGGATACCTGGGCAATAGGAGAGAATGGGGGGCGGGGCCCAGGCCGCGGCGCCACGTTCATTGACAAACGCGCGGGGCGAAGGCCTAGTGGAGCGCGGGTGGGGGGAGGGGTAAGGGGATCCACACAGGGCCTGGAGAGTCCCGCCGCAGATCCCGCGGGAACCTGACCTCCCTGCCGCAGCGTTGGGACCCTGGGGCACCCTGAGGGACTGGGAGCAGCCAAAGTGGGGGTGGGGAGGGGAAGGGTGAGGGGGTAGGAATAGTCTCCTGAAAACATGCACACGGATGTTGGAGGAATAATAGGAGCGCAGTAGAGATCCTGTTTTCAACCTAAGCACCACCAGATTCAGGATAGACTCGCAGTGTGTGCACATCTAGCCCGTTCTGAGCTCAGTTTCCTCATATGTAAAATGGATAGATTTGGCTTACCTAGTCTTTAATGGAGGCGCCTTCCAGAGGAAACATTTCATAATTTTATCAAGCGCCTACTCAGCCGCTGCTGTCCCCTTCTCGTCCACACCCTCCCTCAATTTTACCCCCAGGGAACCCCAATTCTGAGCTAACAGAAAGGCAGAGACTTTGAGGGGAAAGAAATCTCACACTCCTTTAAAGTTAGTAATCAGGGTGCTCCTGGGCAAGGAAACGAATTGAGGCTTTGGACCAGGTTGTCCAAGCACTGAGCCCCGAGCCTTTCCAGCCTCAGACCAGGAGCTGCCAGATGCTTTGGGGGCTAGTGATGCGCAACTGAAGGCTTCTGTTTTCAGGGGTAATTCTGCTTCTGGAGCAAGGCTTCTTGGGAACTAAATGAAGCCAGTCATGTTAGTCCAGTGCTAATGAGAGTCCCTGAAGCTGGCAGGTAGGCAGGCAAGTTCTATCTGCAATGGCTGCACCAAGCCAGGCAAGCTACCAGGCTGCTGTAGAGAAAAGCCCATCTTCCTTCTTCCGGGGAATTTCTGGTTGCTTTTAAGACAAAATGGGTAGATTTTTAGCAGACTCTCCTAGGTCCAGAAGGGCAGAGTTTTGACAAGTGAGTCTGTTTCTCGGGGGTATGGGGCCCTGGGACCACAATCAAAGGAATGGACTTTGAAAAGGAAGCTGTGACAGCCATTCTACACCCAGGAGGCATTGGCAAAGACACTGAGGACTACTGCCCCAGCGGCTCATGGGAGTGGTCCCAAGACCCACCATTTCTAATTCACAAGTAATGTTCCCCTAATATTAAACTTAAGTCCACAAAAAAGGAGGGGAGGGACTGAGATGGTTGCTCCAGACCTGAGCTTATAATTAAGATAGAGCACAGGTTGACTCTGAGAGGGCTCCTGGTTCATTCCCTGCCTCAGTCTCCCTTCTCTCTACCTCTGCCCCATTTCTCACACCCCTGCATTGGGGTCGGACCTCGGTCTCATCTTCTGTTACTGTCCCAAACCCAGCTGCCCCTGACCGGCAGATAAGTTTCCGGTGCTGACACCGTCCCCACCCCCTCCAGGGCACAGCTGCGTTAAACGGCCCCAGGCGGGCCTCTCGGGGCCCAGAAGGCTGCAGTGTGCACTGGGGTGGAGTGGCTGCGTTCTCTCTCCTTTGTCTTGAACCCCGCAGGTCCGGATCCTCGGCCCCCTCCCCATCGTCCCTCCCTCAACCCCTCAACTGCACCTCCGCCTCGGAACAGGAAGAATGGAAAAGCGGAGAGGAACCCAGATGAGTTAGGGTTCCCAGGTTCTCTCCACCCCATGGCCCACGGTAGATAAAAAGTGACTAGAATTCGATGTGGAGGCTCAGCGTTCCTGGAGAGGCGGGAATGTAGGGACTCCCTGAGGGACGCAGCCAGTGACACCTCCACCTCTTGCCCCACTCCTTGACTTCAGGCCTAGAAACCCAAATTCTAAAGTCTTAGAGCTAAAGGGGCCCTGAGGCAATGCTTTCCCCATTTTACAGACGGGTAACCTGAGGCCGAGGTGTGCCTTGTCCAAGGTCACATAGGAAGACCAAGGTAAAGGAAAGGCTGTGTGGGCTAGGAACCTCTTTCTCAGAAGTGCCTCTACAGAGCCCCTCTTGGGATGGCAGGGAGTTTGGGGGTGGAGTGAGGGGGTGCCTGCTGCCAAATTAAAAGGTTCCAGTTAGGTATGATATGCCGGCACAAACCAGTTTTCCTTCCGATACCTGTGCGGCTTGGGCAGAGTCCTCAGAGAACTGCAGGAGTGGGATGGAACCGTAGATATTAACCGAGCAGAAATAGCTTGGATTCCCATTTCACACAGAGGGTGTGCGGGCCTCAGGACGGTGTTGAGCTGCCTAATGTGTGAGGCGACAGGTGCCCAGGACAGAGGGAGTTTCCCTCTGGGCAGGGGTTCTTCACCGCCTCCAGCCTTCAAACTGGCTGTCTTCCGGGAACTTCTAACGCCAAGAGGCACCACCAGACCTGTCATCCTGGCCACCTAGCCCAGCCTTACAGGCCACCAAACAGCGGCGCCGAGAAGTAACGCGACGAGCGCGAGATTACACAACGATTTCAAGACGAAGCCAGGCTTCTGCGCCACAGTCCTGCCTCCGAGGGCTCACGAGCCCACGAGTCCGAGTGAAACTAGCAGGGAGACAAGCAATGAGAGATATACTAGACTAGTAGGGAGATGGTCTCAACGCCCTATCGCTGAATCCGGTCGGGACTCGCTGTGTGCAACCGTCGCGGGGTTACCTTTCCCGACCGCACAGCTTTGGGCAGGGCCCTGTGCTAAGCGCTGGAGGCAGATACTGGGAAAGGAAACCATCCGGGAGAAACTCAATTTATAGAAGTTGAATTGCCTTTGAAAGCTTCGCTATTGAAAGAAAACCCATTGAGAATTAATTGAGAAGCCAAAATACCTCCAGAGGAATGTCCACCTTGATCTTCAGTCAGCAACCGGCCCTCACTCAGAACATACTCCCTCCCTGCCTCCCCTTTCTCTCCCTGAAGTCCGCCCCTCCAGCAGGCGTCTGGGAGTTGGGGCTGCTATAGGGCTCTAGGGGCCTGAAATCAACTCCTCCAGCCCATATCCCTGCTCTTGCTTCAGGCAAAGCAAGGCCTACAAGGCTCAGATTAGCTGCTCAATTTGGGAGAGTCAGAGATGCTGCTCCCATCACAGTCCTAACTTGGTAGGTCCTCTCTTCATTACCCTCATTTTATATATATATGTGTATACATATATATATATATATATACACACACATACATATATATACATATATATACACACATACATATATATATACATATATATATGTGTGTGTGTATATATATATATATATTTATATATATAAAGGTTTTGTTTTGTAATTTCTACACCCAACATGGGTCTCCAGCTCACAAAAGTCCCATGCTCTTCCAATTGAGCCAGCCAGGTGCCCCCTCTCTGATCCTCATTTTTAAAGTATCAAAGAGAAAAAGAGCAACTGACCCAGGTTACACAGATAGTTGGGCAGAGTGGATTCTTGTGGGATTCCTGCACCTGGATCAGGATCTTTCTGTAGGCATAGTTGAAGTAGGTGGAAAAATAGGAGAATTTAACCAAATTTTTCAAGAACCATGTCAACTGCCTTTGTCAGAGTTTGTTATCACTAGCAGTGCACCTGCAGGCCAGGGGCTCTGGTACTATCTTTCTTTCTCCCAAAGACTTCCAGCTACGGGCCCCTTCTCCTAGGGCTCAGCTTCCCTATATGTCTACTGGGGAGAACTTTCCCAAGGTGCTGAAAGATGAAGATCCATGGTTAGGAAGGATTGTTCTTCCAACATGCTCATTCCAGAGCTGGGGAACTGGATGCCAGGGCCGAGACAGTGTTCAACCTCTCCTGGCCTTCCTGGCCTGGGGTTCCTTAAGCCAACTTGGCCAATAGTCCTTTTTCTCCAAAGGGGGTCTTGGGAGATGGGGCTTTACCTCCTCTCCCAGGAAGAATGAGGGGTCTAAGGGCAAAGAAGTCACCTTTTGGTCCTACTCCCTCCATACACCTTGCTGTATGGTATCAGACAAATCCCTGCCCCTCTCTGGACATCAGTTTTTCCTTTTTGGTACCACAATGAAGAGGTTAGACAGGAGGATCCTTAAGTGACTCTGTGCTTCATGCTGACCTTACTTGATCTTGGGCTTAGAGCTAAAAAGGTATATATACTCCTTCCCCATTGTACAGATGGGGAAACTGAGGTCAAGAGAGGGAATGGAAAATAGTTCTGAAGGAAGGAAAAGGAGGTCAAGTGGCCCAAAAAAGGCCTCCAAGTTGAAGCCCAAACAAAACCCCTAAAAGCATACATGGTTGCCCCCCCCCACCCCGCTGGCCAGTTTCTCAGTTCTCCCCCCTCCCTCCCCCACTGGAGCCCAGGCAGGTGCAGACAGGCGGAAGTGCAGTGTCACCTGGAAGGGAGCTCCGCCCTTTCCAGGGCAGGCGGCCCTCACCCCAGTCCAAAGGAGAAGAGGGGGCGTGGTTCTCCAGATTTTTAAACTGGGGCCAGACTAGGACCCCCAGCCCCACTCAGGTCCGCCTTACTGAGGAATGAAATGCTTTATTGATTAAACCATTATTCAGGCGATTGAACTAATCAAAGAGCCCATCGACCGCCCTGAATTACATTCTTGGTAGACAGCTCTGGAAGTGAGAGTCTCTCCCGCCAGCCGCGAAGACACTCCCCCAGACCCTCACGTGCCTCTGACCCATTCCCAACATACACAGAACACCTAGTCCTTGACCTGATGCAGGCAACTCTGGGAGTCCCACCTCCCAAGGGACCCAAGGGGGGAGGGGAGTGGGGATGGAGCAGAGGGAGTTTCCAGATTCCCTTTCTTACACCCTCACCCTGGGGAATCCTCTTTAATTCCCCACCTCTTAGATTTCTTTTTTTTTTTTTTAAAGATTTTATTTATTTATTTGACAGAGAGAGAGAGACAGCCAGCGAGAGAGGGAACACAAGCAGGGGGAGTGGGAGAGGAAGAAGCAGGCTCCCAGCGGAGGAGCCTGATGTGGGGCTTGATCCCAGAATGCCAGGATCACGCCCTGAGCTGAAGGCAGATGCTTAATGACTGAGCCACCCAGGAGCCCCCCCACCTCTTAGATTTCTGTACCCACTTGTTACAATTCTGGAAATCTATCTATGCCCAGAGAGTTGTCCTGGGTTTGGAGTATAAATCCACCCCCTCTCTCTGCTTTTTGACCTGTATTTAGGGCTCGGGTGGAGGTAAGGCCTCAAAGATCCACAGGGATAAGGGAAATGGAATAATTCTTGCCAGCAGGGCCAGAAGTGTGTTTGGGTGGAGGTTGGTACACTTGGTCTAATCAGTAAAAGAGTCTCCTACACCCAGCTTTAATCTCAGGACAAACTGAGGCCTCCTGCTGCCTGCAACCTCCTCTTTGCTAGAAACACACTCTGCTACCCACTGCCTGGGCCTGTGGGTGGCACGCAGGGCCCTGTGCCAGGAAGGCCCGTGTGCACACAGGCACCAGCGTTGGATGCCCAGGCTAGGCACACATGTGCACCCACTTGTGCTCTCCTCCACTGGAGCAGCACCCACAAGGCAAAACCTGAGCGCACTGTACACACACACCGTTGTCAAAGGCTTGTCTAGGTGAAAGTGAAGGCGGGTTGGAGGTCCCTAGAAATGTCACAACTAGCCTATGGGTTTCCTGCCCTCCCCTGCCGAGGTTGTGCCTGCCACAGTAGACGATTTTATACAAATGGTGGACCCCGCAGTGCCCACAGAGTGAAGCAGTGCACACCACACACCGAGGGGCTGCACACCCTGAAATCACACCTCCGCTCCTGGTTCTCCCAACAGAACGTGAGCTGAGCCTGACTAGTCACAGGCTTAGCACAACAGACCCCCACAGCCCTAGACCCATCCCTGTGCCTAGAGACAGGCACTTTTGTGTATGTTGGCATGGACACAGTGAACAGCTGTTGACATCCAGAAACGGAGGGGACAGTGTAACCACCTCATTCTCACTTCCAAAAGCACTTGGGATATGACGGGGGAACACAGGCCCTTAAAAGAGTAGATGTACACTCAGACACTTACCCGAAGTACATCTACTCCACTCACAGACACACATTCTGGATACGCAGAGTACGGTACCCAGAAACACCAACTCATAAACACGCACTAACACACTGATGAGTATGAGGATACGCATACACACGGGCACATCACTTCTTGGACACACACATTTTGAAAATACATACACAGGGACGTACAAACTCAGTGTCACTCATGCACACTCTGAGCCCCTATGTAAACACACAGACCCAAACGAACTTTCAGACCCCCAGACAGTCACCCACATAAACATTCAGAAACAGAAGAAAACACAAACTCACAGACACTTGGGCTGATACAGAAGTGTGTGAACAAATCGGTGAAAAGACATACAAACGCGCCGCAGACAGACACGCAGTCAATCCCTGAGAAAATGCGGCTCCCTCCCTCCCCCAGGGCCGACGTGCCTGAGGACCAGAGTTGCCCTGGTTCTGGAATTAACACGCCTGGAGTCCGAATCGCGGTCCTACCTGTCCTGCCGGTCCGAGGAGTCGGGTAATTTTTCTCTAAATCCATTTTGATTTTTCAGAACTTGAAGTGGACAGGGGAGAAAAAGTTTCCACTTTTTTTGTGCTTCTTTTTCTTTCTTTTTCTTTCTTTCTTTCTTTCTTTCTTTCTTCTTTTCTTCTTTCTTTTTCTTTTTCTTGTCTTTTTTCCTTTTCTTTCTTTCTTTCTTTCTTTCTCTCTCTCTCTCCCCCTTTTTTTTTTTTTTTTTTTTTTTTTTTTTTTGGTGCCAGGGGCCGCTCACAGGTCGGAATAATTCAAGCCTTCCGCTCCCCCGCCGAGCTGGGGTAGCTGATCACTGAGCTGAAACTAAACGTTTTAGGTGGAAAAAAAGCATCCGAAGGCACCGTGAAATGATTAAGGAACTAAAGAGCTTCTCGCCATGTGAGATCATGTCCTGTTCTCGCCAACATCACAAGATGTCCCCAGACACGCCGCGCCCCCAGCGTGCCGCCCCGCACTGCCGGCCGGATCAGGGAAAGGGTGTCCGCGCTGTGCGGGCCGGGCCTGCTCAGCTGGCCAGACGGGGCGGGCCGGGCCAGAGCAGTGCAGGAGGCCGGGAAAGCAGCAGTGCCGCTGCCGCGCAGCCCTGGACTTTTATAGGGGTTTGGGGGGAGGGAAGGAAGGCTTTAAACGGAGCCGGGCGCTAGCCCGCGCGCCCACGGGAAGGTGCGGACCGCAGGCAAGCCGGGAAGCCCTGGCCTCGTGGCCGCACGTTCTACAAATCCCTGCGTCTCGGTGTCGCGGCCCCGTGCAGGGTGCTCGAGGCGGGTGACCGCGCTAGGTGTAAGCCCTGCCGCGTAGGCGGGTGCAGGCCGGGTTTTTGTTTTTTAAAAAATTAACCACCCTGCCAAACAGGTGTTTTTGAAGGGGATGCAAAGGCAAGTAGTGTCGCCAGGCATAGAGGGGGGCGTTCCAGCTTCCTCAGGTTCACCCCTAGGGCGGCGCCCGCCCCCAGAGTTCTCAGCCACCCCACCCCTACCCAAATTTGCAGCTCTAATACCATTGCCGGGTCCCTCACTTTAGGGTAGGGCCAGAGCCCTAAAGTGCCCAGGTCCCCCACTCAGCCTCCTGGTCCCAGAGCTTCCTCCCACATCATGTCCCATTCTGGCCTGGAGCATAGGTGAAATGCTGGAGATAAAATCCGGGCCTCTGCTTTGGACGCTTGGGCTGAGCAGAACCATCTCAGGAGGTCCTGGAGATTGGCGGGAGTCCTGGACACCTTACCCCGGCCCATAAATGGAATCCCTTTTCCCTCAAGCCCGGAGGCGTTGCTGCGCGTCCGAGACCAAGGACTTGATTCCAGAGGGGAAATCAGCCTGAGAGAGACCGGGCAGTGGTGTGGCATGTCCAAGCCTGCTCTCTTCGGCCCAGGCTTAAAACTTCACTCCCTTACCCCCCTCCCCAGTCCCTAGTCCAGCTGCAAGGCTTGGCCGCTGGATGTCTGTGGGGCCCCGCTGTGGGGTGGTCGAAGGGGCAAGGTTCTCCAGGGCGGGGGGAGCGCTCTGCAGGAGGACTCTTGGCCCTCGGGACAATGGCAGTTTCGGAAAGTGAATCGTCCTTAGCGAGAGTGTTGTTTGTTTTTTGGAGGGGGTGGTCACGAGGCTGGGCCGCAACCTAGGGGGAAGAGCCCAGAGCTCGAGAAAAGGGGGTGGGGGGAGGCTGGCGGGAACCGGACATCTCTTATCCACTGAGCCGATTTCGCGACAATCGGAAACGTGGCTGTGGATTCCCAGGCGGCCCCCACCCCCACCAAGTAATCTGCGCAGTCCCCCTGCGCCGCCTCTTTCTTGCAGCCTTGGAGTCCGGGTCCCTGCCCCGGCGATTTGATTTTTGGCCCTCTCCGAGCGCTGGACTCTTCCTTCCGCTATCCAGCCCCAGCCCCTGCTTCCCGCCCTCTTGCCTAGCCCGCGCAGGGTCGCAGAGCCGAGGAGGAGCGGCCTGTCCGCGCCTAGAGATCAAAAGCCCTCCCGGAATTGACATTTCACCCCAGGCTGGGGGCGGGAGTAGTTGGGGTTGTTATCTATTTAGAGGGTTTGTTTTGTTTTTGTTTGTTTCCCGTGAATTTTCTTTTCATTATCTATGAAAGAGTCTTTTGTTTCGGGTGTTTTGCGTGTAGTTTTTTCGTGGATTTCATTTTAGAGGGTTTGGCTCTATGAGTCTTGGTCTTTTGGTGGCTTTTGTTTTGTCTTGTGGGTTTTAATTTTTATGTGTTTTGTACTTTGTCCTTGGAGGTTGTCTTTTTGTGTGTCGTTTGGAAGGCTGTTGCTTCTGCGCGGTGCTTTGATGTGTTTTGATTTTGTATTAGTGGGTGTCGTTTGTGTGTTTTGTGTTAGGTGAATTTTGTGTTTGTGCTTTGTTTTCTTCGATTTTTATTTTGTTTTTACGAGCCAAGCGTTTGGATGGGGTTTTGGTTTATGTTTTCTTGTGTTGGCTTTAGTTTTTGTGTTTATGAGATGCTTTGGTGAGTTTTGCATGTGTGTTTTGGATTTGTGGGGCTTTTGGATTAGGGAGGAGACACCGGCCACTACTCTGTTCCTGTCTGCACCCAGGAAGTGCACAGAGGATTAGGCCAAGCATCAGAAACGATGGGTTCACGGTGCTCCTTAATACCTGACCCCAGCGCCGCCGCGTCGTACTCTGCGCGCTCCAGACCAACGCGAAACCAATGTGCGTTCCCGAGGGGGCGCCCGCCCCTAGTCATAACCCTGCGGCCCGCGCGGAGCCAGTGCCAGGCTCAGAATTCAGAGAGACACCTCCTCCCCCGCGGGGTACCCAGACCCAGCCGCCGTTCCCTCGCGCACTCTGTCCGCTGTGGGTCGGTTTCCCCTTGCGCCTGGCCAGCTTGCTTCGGACCTCCCCGACTCCAGCAGTGTTGGACCGAGGGGCTGATCCCCGCCGCGGAACAGGTGGAGAACCTCTTCGGACCACACGGAATTGATGCTTTGGCCCTAGAGATACTTGGCAGGGGGCTAGGGACGCGTGGAGTCTAGGCGCAGATCGGCGTCGGGACCCCCGAAAAGTCCCCCACCTCACTTGCCCGCAGCTCTAGAATCCTAGAAACCCAACTCCGCTCAGCTTTCGGTTTGGAGAGCCTGCCCTGGTTTGCAACCACAGACACATAAATCCACACTCGAACGTACGCATACACAGCTAGAGAGCTAGAGATAGCGAGCCGGCTCCTCGGTAGCTGCGGCCTGCATGGCGGTACCGGCGCTGGCACCACCTCAAGGGGAAGCCAAACTGTAGTGCCCGGAAATGTTGCAAGGACCGAATAAGGCATTCTTTCTGTCCACGTTGTCTGAATTTCTCCAATCTCGATACACCTGGATTTGTTTAATGCTACACCAGGGAGAAAGGGAGAGGCAGATTTAGAGAGACAGAGAGACATGCTGGTTAAACCGGCAGGGAACTGCGGGGAGAATCTATGGAGACAGAAATATGTCGAGGGAGAGACAAGACTGTGGGGAAGGGCTGATTGGAGGCCCAGGAAAGGGGCTGGTGTGGAGGCTTCTCCGGGTCCCGCGCGCTCTGGTATTCTGTAAGAGGGAGAAAGCAGAAACCGAGAACAGAGAGTGACAGGAAAAGAAAAGAGTCGCAGAAGGGGTTGGCCTAGGCACGCTGTGAGCTTCCCTCCAGCTAAGACGCCGCAGTCTAGGGAGGGGGAGGCCGACGTCGGGAGGAGAGGAGCCTGGCTCGGGCTCTTCCACTCGGCCAGGAAACGCCCGAGGACTCCAGGGCTTGTGGAGCCGGGACTGGGGCTTGGTTCCTACCCAGCGCCCCCCCCCCCCGCCCGAGATCCCCAGCCCGGAATCCAGCAAAGGTTGGACCAGCGGGGTCCGCCGCTGGGCCTCGCTCCGCGCGAGCCCTGGGAGAAGCCGGGGGTAACGACACTGACCCTGGGGCTCTGGGCTGGGGCCTGCGCTGGGGGTGGGTGGGAGCCGACGTCCAGGCTGGAGGCGAGGAGGAGGCCCCGCCCTAAAGCTGGGGGCCTAGTTCTGGGAGCAGCTGAGGCCGCAGCTGGACTTGCAGGATTCGGGGTCCTTGCAGCGCGCACGTGGCACCGCACCTTCCGCAGGCGGCGCCCCTAATGCCCAGCCCCGCCCTGCTTCGTTTGCCAGGCCTGGATGGTGTCAGGATTGAGGGTGGACGCGGAGGCGCGGCGAGTAGGTCCCTCGCGGTATAAGCTTGGGGCTTGCCTAGGGGCGGCGCTCGGGTGGATGGAGGCGCCTCTCCACTGGCAACTCATGGGGCGCAGAGCGCAAAAAGCGCGTAACGCAGGCCAGTCGCCGCCGCAAGTTTTCTAGCGGCGCCGGCGGCAGAAAGGGGCTGAGGAATGGTTTGGGTAAAACGCCCATTTCTGCTGCCAGTGGGGTCCGCTGCGTACGAAGGGCTTCGAGGTCTGGCTGCTGGTAGCACCATGTGCTAGCGGC
Organism: Ailuropoda melanoleuca; assembly: GCF_002007445.2. NCBI lineage: Eukaryota > Metazoa > Chordata > Mammalia > Carnivora > Ursidae > Ailuropoda > Ailuropoda melanoleuca. The sequence goes on from NC_048224.1 coordinate 26,509,991, forward strand.
TCGCCACCCAGAAACAGTCGGGTAGCCCTGGAAAACACGGTGGGGCTGTGTTCGGGGAACCTGGTGCTCATGGTGGGTTATCGCTATTGTTGTCTTACTTTACTGCTTTTCTTGCTTTAATTAAAAGCGTTATAGAGAGAAGCCTCAAAGAGGGTAGACCTGGGTCGTTTGCATGGGTTCATTTCAACAAAATCCAGTAATTAAATTCAGTTCCACTACTGGTTTCCAGGGCACAGGTACACATGGCAGACGTCAAGTGTATGCCGTATACATATGCACAGAGACGAGGTTTGAAGGCAATTCTTGGAGAATTCTGAGATAAAATTTATTCCCTTGGAGTTACATTAGCAATATGTGACTATGGAAAACAGGCAGTCAGTTGTATTTAAAATTTGCCTGCACTTACCAGCAATCCACTATGACCTAAGCATTCAAAACGGGGCATTGAAAAGATTTACTGGCACTGAATGGTTAACGTTGAGAACGAGGGTAAATCAGTTTATTTCTTCTTATAGTTCCTTTTAAATTTAACAATACCATAATTTGTAAATAGTAAAATCTTAATTTGCTCAAGAAAGTTAATACGTAGGACGTTTTATTTCCATCAATATTTAAACGATGAACTGTTAGCTCTCCCACCCCTTCTTCTTCCGATAGTTCTCCGTGTAATGTGACCTTTAAATATTCATGCGCCAGCCCAGACTTACATCCCCTTTAATATGTTTTAAACTAATAACATTTTAATGTGATATAATTTGATTCCCTAAACTATTAGAACATAAAAGAGCCTACTTCACAAGCGATTTTGAGTGCGTGCACAGGTTAAACGATTCTTTTAGTTTTGGGGCGTAGATCAGAGCGTTAAACGGAAGTGAGGCGCGCCGGTAAGTAGGCCCTTCAATGTTCTCACTTACTTCATTCCCCGTTTTTCTGTTAATAACTTCAGAGCTAGGGCAGAGGATCACAGCAGGGTTGGAGCGCTTTCCCTGGAGCCTGTAGTGTGACCTTGCAAATCGCCAAGTGAATACCTCAGTCTCCTGGCAGGTTGTGGACGGCTTTTCTTTTTTTTTTTCTTTCGAGGGGAAGGCATGGGGGAGGAGGGGAAACTACAGGATTTGAGAACAAGCCCGATGTAAAACCGGGCTCTAAAAATCTTCCACATTTGTTGCTGATTACCTATTTTTAGCAACTTGACCAGCTATTTGCTGGTAGCTTCCTCCAGGAGCCAGCTCAGAGTGCGATGCAAAAGAGAAACTGGCTAGGCTTGAGTCCAGAGGGCCTTTGAGGTGAGCCCTGCAGCCAGCCCTAGTGTCTAGTGACCAGAGACACTTCCCAAAGTGTTTAGCTTCTCTTTTACTTTGTCCTGGATGTGGGGGCCAGACCTTCGGACATTGAATGCCAACTGACTAAAGAATTGTCTACAGAGGAAATATTAAAGCTGTCCCCTGAATTTATTTTGAATCAAATGAAAGCCATTTAGCATACCAAGATGGTATGAGGCGGTTAAGAACACAGAACAGGAAAGTCGTTTTCCCCCTAAATCATGAAAATATTTCTAATGGGAAATCATGATGCTGCATTTTCCATATAATCACCTGTCTACCTATGACACAAGGAAACTAGCAGCACACTACTACTTAAGAATCAAAAATGGGGCACTGAAAAAATTGGAGGTCTAGAACAAAATATCCATACTAAATTCATACTAAATCATACCAAATTATTCATACTAAAGATGCTGCTCAGATTTCAATGAAAGCAATTTTTAGGACAAGCATTAGTAATTTTCCTGAGAGAGCTTTATAAATTCTGGAGAAACAATTAGGGACTATGAATTCAGATTCTTTATTTACAGTGTAAGTTGACACGTATACTTAAGTGTCCGTGGATAGGCAGGCTAAGAGCTCCAGATGGGCTTCTCGTGAGGCACAAATTCTTACAAACAAGGTATGAGATGGAAATAGTTTGGTAAATTGAAAGAGGGGCGATTTCTTTTCTAGTTTGGTACAGTAGTTCATCTCTCGTTTCTCACGCAATTTGCACGTAGACTTGTGTACCCTGTGAAGTGACACAAGAGAATTAGGCAGGGATGAAAACCTGCCGGTGTCCGCAGATGGTGCCTCAAAGCACTCCTTTGGACGCACGTTCCTGGTGGTGGGGAGTTTGCTGCCTCTACACCAGGACTGACCTTTTGTCTTTTGACCTCTGATGCATGAAATTAGGTAGCAAAAGAAGATTCGAAGAAAAGGATACAAAAACACGGAAAAACAGCCCTCCTGGACAATAGTCATTGTATCAGATCATAGCGGAGCTGCCCTGCACAGCCCGAAGCACTTGTTTATAAGGCGGCGGGTCTTCCTGGCCACTGGCATCCCTGTTCTCCTTTGTGGGAGATCTGCATTTGTTGGGGGAGGGATTAAACACTCTTTTTAATTAAGCTCAGCGCTGGGTTTTGTCCGCGTTCCTTTCACCAAAGCCTGCCCCCATTTAGCGAGCACTTGGTTCCTCCATTTCATCTGAGGCCCTCAGTGCAGGCCAAATACCCGGGTCATGCCAGCAGGGCAGCTAAGGGAACACTGAGAAAAGCTCTGCCACTAAAGCCCTTCTGACCACCCAGGCGAAAGCCGTCGCCCAGCTGGCCTGGGGGAGGGGGAGCCGTGTGCACACGCTCCAAGTACATTGCCTTCCGTTCTTTCTCCAGACCCAGTGGGGGTATCTGATGCTTGAGGTACTGGGGCGGGGGTGCCTGTACCCTCGGCCTAATGGGCCAGCCCAATGCCCTCTGCTGTCACGGTGTCAGGGAAGAGGGCAAGAACATTTTCGGGGAAACCCTCAGTGAGTGCACTCACTCATTGGACCCGCACAGCCACCCTGGGAAGGAGCCCTCAGCCCTGTGTCAGGAGCTAGGGCACCGTGCTGCTTGAGCCCTGGACCCTGTCCAGACGGGGCTGGTAGATCTCTACTTGGACCAGAGGAGTGTGAGGATGGGTGTAAGCAGAGGGGGGCTGTGGGAGAACTGAGCAGGGTAACTCTGGAATGGTGGAGGGGAGGAGGTCAGAGGAGACCTCTCTGGGGGAGGGACCTAGATGAGTGTTGAGGGATGAGTAGGACTTCGCTACGGTAATAAGGATGGGAAGAGCACCATTCCCATTGTGCAGATGAGGCTACTACTGTATGCCAGCCTATCAGTAAGAAGCTACAAAAAGAGCTGACCAAGGGCTGGGGGGGGGGGCAGGGCAAAGGCTTCTGAGGGAAGGAGTTTGGAGTGGTTTGGGGAGTGGGGCAAAGTAAGGGGGATGGATAAGATGGGCAAGCCTCTGCCACGCCTCCCTTATGCTGCAGATATTCTCCCCTTACTAGAGGAGTGAGTGGACCCCCAGGGTCAAACGAAGAGGTAAGAGAAAGGCCATAAGGCCATAAGGCCATAGGAAAGATACACAAGAAAGCTTAATTTGTATCCACTTTGACCTAAGAAATTTGCAAAGTTCATTAAAAAACAAAAACAGGGGCGCCTGGGTGGCACAGCGGTTGGGTGTCTGCCTTCGGCTCAGGGTGTGATCCCAGCATTATGGGATCGAGCCCCACATCAGGCTCTTCCGCTATGGGCCTGCTTCTTCCTCTCCCACTCGCCCTGCTTGTGTTCCCTCTCTCGCTGGCTGTTTCTATCTCTGTCGAATAAATAAATAAAATCTTTAAACAAAAACAAAAAACTCCAGCTTGGGGAAAAAAAAAAAAACAAAGAAATTTCAGCCTGGAATGTTCCCCAGGCATCTTAGTAAATCCTCGAGCTGTGGGACACCCTCCCCTGAACTCTCCCTTTCCTGTTTTCCCTGTGCATTGGCAGTAGAGCATTTGTGTCCAGTTCTCACCACTCCTCCCAGGCTATGAGCTCCCATGGGCAGGGCTCTGTTAATAACATTAACTTCTAAACTTCAGTGTGAGAATTGCGTGCAGATCCCTGGGCGCCAACTCTGGAGAGCTTGATTTAATGGTATGGGACAGAGCTTCGAACCCAAATGTTTAATAACTTCCTTGGGGAAGTCAGATGCAGGAGGTGCCTGAACCATCCATTGGGAAGCACCAGCTTAAAAACTCTTCTAGGGCAGGGACTGAAGCCCTGGGTTTCACTCATTCCTGCCTCCTTCACCAGGTCTCCGGCTATCCGAACATTGAGAATCTGGAGCTCTTCAGGATCCCAGCACCCAGATTCCCAAAGTATCAGCAACTCTATTTGCAAACCATCCCCAGTGCGTCCAAAAAAGAACCAAAGAACTGTTTCCTCTTCCCATTTTTCATTCAGTTCCATTCAACAAAAAGAACCCATCTGAGAAAATGGAGTCCCCGAGGAAATACAGTAAAACCTGCATTAGAGCAACTTTTTTTGTAGACTCCACGACTGGCATGGAGCCCAACACAGGACTTGGACTCAACCCTGGGATCAAGACCTGTGCTGAGATCAGAGTCGGATGTTTAACCAACTAAGCCACCCAGACTCTGCTGCATTAGAGCAACCTTAAACTTTGGCCCACCCACTCACCACTCCCAGGTGGGTACCATGGGAACATATCAACTTCCCTCTGAAAATTGCAAGACCTGCTTTCTTTCTGAGTCTCTCTAGCTGAGCAGACATCACTATTGCCTGCTTTTGTGAGGTTTTGTGTCTGTGTTATGCCTAGAGTCACTCTGTGAGTGACCTTGGAGTCCCTCTAGGTCCTACACCTCTGCGAATGCCTTTGTCACACTATCATAGCAATTTGTCCTCTTGCCTTTCTCTCATGAGAGCAGGGACAGTATCTTATTTGTCTCTAAAACCCAGAACAACACAGGAGTTGTGCATAAAAGATGCTCATTCGAGAGTCTGATGAATGAATAAATGTGGAAAAGGGGAAATCCTCTCTGCAACTGGGCCTCTGCAGTCCACAACTCTAACTCCCACTCTACCACATCCTAGCAGTATGACGTCACCTCTCTGCCTCTTAGTTTGCTAACCTGTATGTTGGAGAGACTAATTGGCATCCACTCAGCCTACGTCTCTGGGCTGTTGTGAGGATCAAATGATAGAACATCTAGGCTCTTCCCTCATGAAGTACTGTTAGGATGGACTTACATCCCCCAATCTTGTTTAAAGAAAATTTTGTTTGGGGGCACCTGGGTGGCTCAGCTGGTTAAGTGACCGACTCTTGATTTCAGCTCAGGTCATGATCTCAGGGTCCTGAGATCAAGCTTTGCATCTGGCTTGGCACTCAGCAGGGAGTCCTCTTGGGATGCTCTCTCCCCCTCTCTCCCACTCCCCTTTCTCTTTCAAAAAAAAAAAAAAAAAGAGAGAAAGAAAGAAAGAGAGAGGGGAAGGAAGGAAGGAAGGAAGGAAGGAAGGACGGACAAGCGAAAGAAAGAGAAAAGAAAAGAAAAGTCTTGTTTGGTTGACTAAATACATTTCTCCTTTGGTAGAGGAGCTGAGGGCCCAGCATTTGACAGGAGCTGTGAGTGAAGGTTTATATAGGAGGAGGCCGACAGAACTCACGTTACAAAACTGTATGGGTCTTTTCAAAGTATCCTTTGCCAGCACTGCAAGAGAGAAAGCAAAGAACAACAAAATTCAACTCAAGCACATCCGAGAGCCATAGGTTAACAGCTGTCATGATATTGCTGCTGAATTTCTGAAAAGACAACGTCGGATCTAGAATTGCTGGGGAAACACGCAGCTGGGCAGAGCTGAACGGGGAAGAAAGCCTCAGATCCTAGAGGGAAAAAGAAAAGACATAATTGCAGTCAATAGTGCATTAATGAGGTGAACTCTGCTGTACACACACACACACACACACACACACAACCTGTACATTATAGAAAGAATTTCACTCTGTGGGAAAGAGGGCACAGAAAGATGAGTCATAAATTATGTGTTCTGTCAGATTCTCCACAAACCCCTAATCCCAGTCGTCTTCCAGTGGACATTCTCTTCAGAGAGAAACTAGAATAGGCCAAATCTCTAAGATGGTACAACCAGTAGTTAATCAATTAATGTATTGCTAGTTAAATCTGTAAATAGTTCATTAACAGCATGGGCACTTGGGGTAGAGGACCTCATTAAATTGTATGAACCGTATCTAGGCTGGTCTCTCTACAACATCCCAGGAAACACTCAGCCTGAGATTGAATACCTCCAGGGACAGTGAGCTCACTAGCTCTTTTCATTGTGGAATGGCTGCCAGGAGTTCCTTTCCCTTATTGAGCACACATCAGCTTTCATGCAACTTTTGTCCATTGGTCCTAGTTCTGCCCTCTGGGGGTCATCGCCTTCATGAAAGAACAAAATAACACAGTGAAGATTCCTGTGAAACTATCTGCTCAAATGGTGGGAGGGAAGTTTCAACATCCCCTGTATGTCACTGGATGAATAATCCCAGCCAAAAAGAGTGGTTTTGTAATGCCAGTTGAGGGAAGCACATTCAGGAGTAAAGCAGAGGGTGTCTGGTTGGCTCAGTCGGTGGAGCATGCAAACCTTAATCCTGGGGTTGTGAGTTCAAGCCCCATGTTGAATGCAGAGAGGACTTTAAAAAATTTTTTTAAATTTTTTTTGAAAAAGGAGTAAAGCAGAAGCAGGATTATGCGACTCAGAGCCCAGGCTGCAGAAAATTTCTGAAAACCCACTCCCATGGCTGTATCCCTACCAGGTACAGATTCCTATGTAAATTTATCTTTTTTTTTTTTTTTTTTAAAGAGAGAGAGGAGGGAGGTGTGGAGGGAGAGAGAGAATCTTAAACAGGCTCCACAACAAGCACAGGGGCTCAGAGGCTCGCTCTCACGACCCTGAAATCATGACCTGAGCCGAAATCAGGAGTGGGCCACTTAACCGACTAAGCCATCTAGGTGCCCATGTATATTTATCTTTAAAAGGACATTGGTACAAACACCACTGTGAAACCACAGGCTTGGCCTGTCTATGCTAAGACAGCCCTGAGAAGCCATTGAATCCAACCCCTTGCCGCATTTGACAGATGGAGACACTAAGGCCCAGAGAAGGAAATAGGCTTGCCAAAGGCGCCGCAGGGAGTTACTGGGAAGGGCAGTATTGATGAGAGTACCGGACATTTCTTGAGTGCTCACTACTTACTCTGCATCACCATTTACAACATTATCACCATGAGTCAAGCCACAGAAACTTGCCCAGGATCACCCAGTTAGGAGAAGGCCGAGCTGGAATTTGAAAGCCCGTTCTGACTTTACGGCCAAATTTCTTAATTGTTAACATTATACCACTTCCCTAAAACCTGCTCTTCCTCCAGCCCCTACCCTCACCCTCACACAGACTCTACCCCTGTGTGTCTCCCTTTATGCTGCACTGACTCCCAAAGGAAAAAGATCCAACCTCACCCAGTTCTGGAGGATTTACAAAGCAATTCTGCATTACTCTACACGCGCTATCTCAGGGGATCCTGAGAAGGGACCCAGGCTGCTGCCTGGGCAGACATGAGCATGCTCATTTCTCAAAGCAGGAGCAGTTGGGGTTCCTTCAATGCGACTGGACCCTCTCCATCAGTGTCTACACATCCGAATGGAGGTCCTGCAGGTTGGGAAATGCGCAGTGTAGGAGTAAGGACCCAAGCTCCACCGACAGAGAAGAACAGACATATGGAACTTGGCTAAGGAAATTTTTCATCCAAAAGAAAAAAGAGTGCATTTTCCTTCTTTATATGTTTTAAATAGAATGATGAGATAATCCCGGATTTTAAAAAATCAACTCTGGTATTTAAATTTTAATTTATTCTCAGAAAGGTAGAAGGGTCTAGAAGAAATGCAATATGTGGTTCTTTTTTTTTTTTTATCATTTTCTATGGTAAACCACATTTAATCCCTTTCTTCAGTGAAAGGATTTACAAGGGATATGACAAAATGTACCTATCTGTTGCTTTCATTGTATTTTTTTCCAGATTTTTTTTCAGTTTACGCTGTTATAACAATAAAGGAAATTAAAAAGGGGAGAAAATTATACGTAATCCTACTATCCTAACAAATGAACTGTTCAGCATTCCTTTTCTGCTCTTATTTACATGCTGGAAAAATTTACATAGGTAATTGGTTAGTGCAATTACAGCTTGTATTCACACATTGCTCACTTAACAGTTTATGATTATAATGCCACATGGTCTTCATAATTATTTAAAAGAAATGTTTTAATAATTATTTTAATGGCTGCTTAATACCCTTCTCGGTAGGTATATCATTCCCTAGTATTGTATATTTATTTATTTATTTATTTATTTTTATTAAAAAGATTTTATTTATTTATTTGACAGAGATAGAGACAGCCAGCGAGAGAGGGAACACAAGCAGGGAGAGTGGGAGAGGAAGAAGCAGGCTTATAGCGGAGGAGCCTGATGTGGGGCTTGATCCCATAACGCCAGGATCACACCCTGAGCCCAAGGCAGACGCTTAACCGCTGTGCCACCCTGGCGCCCCCCTAGTATTATATATTTAGAAAAACTCAATTTTTCACTGTCACAGATAATCTCAAAGTTCACATTTTCATACCTCTCATTTTCTCCTTTTAAAAAAAATTATTTCCTAAAATCCCAAGATCTAGATTTGTCGGTTCAAGAACTTGCCCAGTTCTTGATGTATATGGACAAATCACTTTGCGAAAGTCTTTCATAAATTTATTTTGCCTCCAGTACTGGGTGAGTGTGATACTTTCATACCACAGTCTTGCCCCAACCAAGGGAAATCTTCTGAAAAACAAAAGATAACTTGATTTAGCAACATTCTTACTCATCAAATAAATGGTTTGACAAACCTGCCATTGGCTCTCTATTCTCTTAGCTTTGTTGGTGTCATAAATTAAATGTCTTTATCAAAAAGTTGAGGAAAGCAGCAAAGTGATGATTATACCCACTTTGTAGCTGAGGAAACAGAGTCTTGACTCACTGTTTTGCCCAAGGAGATGAAGTGCTGAATCTTTGGCAGTATCAGTAGCCGTGATGAACCAAAGATGATTGCATTGGCTTCTTATAACCTCCTGGAATATTTTCGAGGGGAGGGTCTTTTTGTTTTGTTTTGTTTCATTTGTTTTTGCTTTTGTTATCCCCATGGTTTTGGGAGAAGCTGGGAAAGTACATTCACATCAGGTGCATTTGTAAGGTCTTTTGGCAAGCGTCATAAAGCTCCTTGTCTCTAATTGCTACTCAAAGCGTGGGCTTGCTTTGGAGGAGATCTTTGCTGTATTGTTGCCAGGAAATCTTTGAACTTCTGAGATAGAAGGAATGTTAGAAATTATCTCATACAGCTAATTTATTTTAGAGTGGGGAAACTGAGGCCCAGAGAAGAGAATGGACTTGTCCAGGTGCATTCACGGAGTTGACAGCGGAGGCGGTATCCACTCTCTTTTCTACCTCTAATTTAAAATGTTGCCTAGAGGGGTGCCAGACTGGCTGGTAGGTACAACATATGACTCTTGATCTCAGGGTTGTGAGTTTGAGCCTCAAGCTGGGTGTAGAAAATAGTTGCAAATAAAATCTTAAAAAATAAAAATAAAATGTTGCCTAGAGCACAGGTGGGTCACTTGTGTTTTGTGAGATATTAAAAAGTGAATATGTTAAAAAGGATTTCAGGGTCTGGGGCGCCTGGGTAGCGAAGTCATTAAGCGTCTGCCTCCGGCTCAGGGCGTGATCCCGGCGTTCCAGGATCAAGTCCCACATCGGGCTCCTTTGCTGGGAGCCTGCTTCTTCCTCTCCCACTCCCCCTGCTGTGTTCCCTCTCTCGCTGGCTGTCTCTCTGTCACATAAATAAATAAAATCTTATAAAAAAAAAAAAGGATTTCAGGGTCAAAATCATTTGGGAAAACGCTGGATATCTTATGTTTCTTTTTGAGCTCTCTGGTGATACAAGTCTGGTAACACAGAGTTAAAATTATACAGTCTTTTTTTTTTTTTTGAGATTTTATTCATTTATTGGAGAGAGAGAGCAGGTGGGGGGGGAGAGGAAAAGAAGAGGGAGAGGGACAAGCAGACTCTGTGTTGAGCATGGAGCCCGACACAGGCTTTGATTCCACAACCCTAAGATCGTAATCTGAGCTGAAATCAAGGGTTGGATGCTCAACCCACTGAGCCGCCCAGGGACCCCTAAATGGGGGCTATTTATTAAAGACTTCCCGAAGTCTTTAATACCCCAAATGACATTTGTTCTTATTTATTTGTTCTGGTGTTTTGGGGGTTTCTTTTGAGCAAATATTTCCTTTTCACTAGATTTTATTTTTAAATTAGTATTAGCTTTATTTATTTATTGAACTCAGTAATATGTACACATGACTCAAATTCAAAACGTACAAAAGGAATCTGAGGAAGTCTCTTCCTACTTCTGTCCCTCAACTACCCGGGGTTCCCTCTCTGGTAATCTGGTAATCAGTGTTGCCAGCATACTTCCACATATGTATTCCATATGTGCACACTTAATATATCTGGGTGATTGTTCCCCATTGGGACATAAAGAGCTTCCTCATTCTTTGTATCCCCCCCAGAATGGTATTCTGATCAAGATGCATTTGAATCTCCAGTTGAAATAGAGTCTCCTGGGGCGCCTGGGTGGCACAGTCTTCGGCTCAGGGCATGATCCTGGCGTTATGGGATCGAGCCCCACATCAGGCTCCTCCGCTGGGAGCCTGCTTCTTCCTCTCCCACTCCCCCTGCTTGTGTTCCCTCTCTCGCTGGCTGTCTCTCTCTGTCAAATAAATAAAATCTTTGAAAAAAAAAAAAAAGAAATAGAGTCTCCTCCCTCAGGGGCGTAGTCCCCTGGGAAAACTAGGTGTGCTCATTATGATCACTGCAAAAAGGTAGAAAGTGCTCAGGGAGGGGTGTCTGCAGTGTGGTGGCCATGTAGAGGAAAGAGAATGTCACTTAGCCGCGTTTGGTTTGGAGCGGGAGCTAGGACATGAGACGGTGCATGCGTGCGGCAGGTGAGTCTGGGCAGGGGGAGAGCGACAGGCAGTCATTCATCACACTGACCTTTGTTCTAAAACAAAGAAGGCCAATATGCATGTTCTGACCAACCCCAACATTTAGATGCTGAGCACAAAAGCTTGATTTTTATTAGCTATATTTGTTGCCCATATAATGGAACCGATCTTGAAGTGGAAGTCAGACGTGTATATCAGATATCATTTGGAGTAATGAGTGTATTTTCCTAATCTTTCCAACACCGACCTTACAACTCATCTCCAATAGCATGCATACTAATTAATTTGTTTTCCATATAGTAATAAGATTAACAGCCTTGCATTTACACGGGGTACTGAGTCATGTTCAAATAAAACAAGTTCTAATGAGAAAAATTGGATGCAGCAGCAAATCATGTCCCACTCGGCAATCCAGGTTTATGTGTGTTTGTCTGTCTTTGCTACACGTATTTTTGTCAGGATCTCACTGTAAACAAGATGATTTTTTTCATGTTGGGTTAGTCTGGGTAAATTTGTTTAATGAACAACAAAGTCATTGTAAACATTGCACAAAGCCGAGGGCCTTGCCGCGCGGCGAGGAATCTTTTAAGCTGCTTCAAAAAATGCAATGTGTTAACCACAAAAACAATATTGGGGGGAGACATTATTAATATATCAAGACTCCTAGATATGCAGTGTGACTCCATTCTCTCCTGGGTGATTGAAGGGTGTATAATGAAACGCGGTGTCACCTAGCACGGGTACTCTGCCTTCCCTAATCTGGGCCTCAGTTCCTTCCTCTGTCATCTGGAGAGAGTTCTCTAGGCTTGTGAATGTCCCACCTGCTCCTCATCAGAATTGACAGAGGGCTTTAAAAACATACAGATGGCCAAGGTCTTCCTAAATTCCAGTCTTACTAAATCCCAATCTCTGGGGACTGGGGTCCCAAAATTTGTTTGTTTGTTTGTTTGTTTTTAAAATTTTGTTTATTTGTCAGAAAGAGAGAGAGCACAAGCAGGGGGAGCTGCAGGCAGAGGGAGAAGCAGGCTCCCCGCTGAGCAAGGAGCCTGATGCGGGACCTGAGCTGAAGGCAGACGCTTAACCAACTGAGCCACCCAGGCGTCCCCAGAATCTGCATTTTTAAAAATAAGTTCCTCAGGTGATTTGATGACCAGCTTAGTTTGGACCCACTTTTCCAGCTCTTATGTTCTCTTCTTCATGATTTCATGACCATGAAAACCCATGATTCTAAAAATTCGTCCTGAAAAATACTGCTGCTCTCATCTGGGCTGAAGAAATGAACTGGTCAGGGAGGCAGAAACCTGGATTTTAGTCCTGGTTCCCCTCAAGCTATCTGGATGACGTGTGGAAAAGTCCCTTTACTCTGCACCTCATTCTCTTCATTCACAGAACAAGGGCATTGGATCCTTCTTCTCTGACATTCTGGAGCCTAATTTCTGACCCCTTTGGCATTCATCCATTTGTGCAAAAACCGCCACCTACTTGACCTTTGAAAACAGTTTGGCATGAAGGCTTGGTTGCGGTCATCTGCAGTGGCCTACTCATTCTTTCTGAGGCCAAGGTAGTTTCTCCTGGTCCCTCCCTCATGACGGGTCCTGCTCCAGCTGGCTCTTTTTCAGGGCAGCACAAGGGTATGCCCTGGCTGACAGCCAGGCACTTCTAAGACCCTTATTGCTTCCCCCCATTTCAGACTCAGCTCATTCCAGCTTTTCTTGATCCCTTGGGGCAGTATTTGTACAAGACACCTCTATGCTATACACCCCCCTATTCCCAGCCCAGAGATCCCTACGTAGTTAAGACCCCGGAGCATGTAAGGAATGAATGAATGAGGGGCACCTGGGTGGCTCAGTCGTTAAGCGTCTGCCTTCGGCTCAGGGCGTGATCCCGGCGTTCTGGGATCGAGCCCCACATCAGGCTCCTCCGCTAAGAGCCTGCTTCTTCCTCTCCCACTCCCCCTGCTTGTGTTCCCTCTCTCGCTGGCTGTCTTTCTCAGTCAAATAAATAAATAAATAAAATCTTTAAAAAAAAAAGAATGAATGAATAAATGAGTGAATGGAAGTCACAGGAGGTGGCTTCCAGTTGTAATACTCAGTATCTCTGTGCCCCTTGGTCCTTAATGGGTTCTGTGCTCAGAGAGGTGAAAGAGGAAGAAGGCTTGCCAGGTCTCAACAGTGTGGGAGTGAGCAAAACGTTTGGTTACTTTGCCCAAACACCGAGTTCGTCAGTTTTCTAACTTCATGTGAATGGAATCATACTGGATGTATTTTCTGTGTCTTGCCTCTTTCACCGACCATCACACTCTGTTTCCTGACTGCGGTGGGAGTTGCCAGAGTTCACTTTTAATTACTCATTAAGCTATCATATGCACTTTATGCATTTTTCAGTGTCTGTACTATATTTCACAATAAAAGAAGAAAAATTGAGGGAGTCCTAGACAGTTACTGTTCAATTTTGTCCTCAAGAGACAATGTAGACTGTCTTAGAAAAGGCTCTTTTTGTCTTAGGAAAAAGTGACTTGGGAATTTACAAGAATTTTTACAAACGTTTAGCCTCAGAGCTTCCCAGTTACCTTTCTTTTTTCCCACCCCCGGCAAACATTCCACCATTTGGTCAACAGCAACATTGCCCTCACGTCCTCCATCACACACCACCCCTTGTACCTCCCTAAGCAAGTTCACTGATCTGAGCTGCCATTTCTTTCTTTCTTTCTTTCTTTCTTTTTTTTCTTTTTTTAAGATTGTATTTATTTATTTGACAGCAAGAGAGACAGCCAGCGAGAGAGGAACACAACCCAGGGGAGTGGGAGAGGAAGAAGCAGGCTCATAGCAGAGGAGCCTGATGTGGGGCTCGATCCCAGAACGCCGGGATCACACCCTGAGCCGAAGGCAGATGCTTAATGACTGAGCCACCCAGGCACCCCTGCCATTTCTTTCTGTGTAAAATGACGGTGTTGCCTGAAGCTGGGGGTGGTGGGCGGTGGGCTGCACGCACATACCTGTGAGGGTCTGAATCTACACAAGTGACAAAGTAACAGTGTGCAAAATGGGGGTTATAGGCTTTGTGTTGATAAACCTGAAAGAGTGGGGGGAAATCATTTTCCATTAGGAGACCCAGTTCAGCAACACTTTGGTATTACCTGCCTGGGCTGCCTTCCGCCTTGCTCTGTGGGGAGTCGGGGTTTAATGAAGTAGGATAAACCACACACGCACATTAGTTAGCCTCAGCACAGGCAGGATTAACTTTACACTCCATTTGCAAGAGCAAAGCTCCTCTCCTAGAGTTTGTTATAAAGGGATTTAGAATTACAGAATGATAGAGCTGGAAGAGAGCCCCTAAGACATCATCATAATCCTCCCCCGTCATTTTACAGAGGGTCAAAATAAAGTCCAGAGAGCGGAAGGGACGTGCCCAAGGTCACCTACTGAATTCATGGCAGAGTTCAGGTAGGAACCTGGCTCTCCTGATCCCCAGGCCTGTGTCCTTTCCATTTTTTCATTGATTACTTTACGATAGCCTTGAAACAAAGACAAGGCAATGCATTCTCTTGGTGGCTTTGCTGCACCCATTTACACACACATTCTTCATGTTCGGGTCTCATAGGTGTGTCTGAGCAAGCCAGTCATGCTGGGGAGGAGGAGCCTGTGTCACACAGTTGCATTAGAAACATTGTGTGATCTTGGGTCATTCCAGGAGCTGCACCCAAACCCAGGGGTCGAAGGCAGACAGTCCTCGTAATGACACCACTACCAGCCGCAGCAGCAGCCGCTAACGCACATACTCACTGGGGCCAGGCTCTGTTTTAGGCATTTCCTATATTTTAATTCATTCAATCTTCACAACAACCTTACAAGGTGGATACTGTCATGTACACACTAGTATCACGCTCATTTCACAGAGGAGAAAACCGAAGCAGAGAGCTTAAGTAGCATGCTCAAGGTCACACGGATTGCAAACTGCTTAGCTGGGATACACAGCAGGCCATGTGGCCCCAGAGTCTGGGCTTTCCTAATCTAGCCCAATCTATCTTTGTTTCTGGCCCACCTTTCTTCTGGATGCCACCCTCCCCTCCTCTTGTGCGTTGCCCTCTGCTCTGGTCATGATGGACTGGGAACTTACTTGAGTATGCCCTGAGTATGCCCTGAGCTTTTATTCATGTGCTTTCCTTATCCTGGAAGACCCCTTTCCCATCTGTACCTGTCAAAGTTCTTCAAGGCCCTGTTCGAATGTTCCTCCTCCATGAAGACTTCATGTCTAGAACACTTCTCTCTCTTCTCTGTCATTCTTAACCTTTCAGAAAGGTCCTGAATGTTTTCAAGAGAAACAGATGCTCTTCCAAACCCACTCTCTACCCTTCTCTCCCCTTTCTGGTGCCCTGACAGGCTAACCTCTGTAGACTTCACCAACCAGAAGTTCTTGCCCTCTAACTTCCTTTTGGGTTCAGCCAATGGGAGGCACCAGATAGGAAGCAGAGGATGGGAAAAGAGAAAAGGGAGAATACTCATTCCTTTGGGGCGCCTGGCTGGTTCAGTCGGTAGAGCACGCGGCTCTGGATCTCAGGGTCATGAGTTCGAGCCACACGTTGGGTGTGGAGATTGATTAAATAAATGAACTTAAAATATATATACATATTCCTTTGGTGCTGTGAAAAGAACATAGTTGGTGCTGTGGGCTTAAAATGATGAAAAGCAAAATGCTGCTTGAAACTCTTCCATGGCTCCCTGATCCTTCAGGGGAAGGTGTAAACTCCTCAGCATGATATTCGAGGCCATTTGTAATCTGGGCCCTGCTCAGCTATCAGCCAAACCTCTCCCTCTGTGACACACACCATACCACAGGCTTTGCATTTACTCAACTGAGCCGACCTCCCTCACATCAGTGTGGCTTTTTTTTTTTTAAAGATTTTATTTATTTATTTGACAGAGTTAGAGACAGCCAGCGAGAGAGGAACACAACCCAGGGGAGTGGGAGAGGAAGAAGCAGGCTCATAGCGGAGGAGCCTGATGTGGGGCTCGATCCCAGAATGCCGGGATCACACCCTGAGCGGAAGGCAGACGCTTAACGACTGAGCCACCAGGCGCCCGACATCAGTGTGGCTTTGCACTTGCTATTCCCTTCGTCTAACTTGCCCCTCGCTCTCCATTCCTTCCATAAAAACTGCTCACTGTCACCTCCCTCGGGAAGGCTGCTCTGAATCATGACCTCCCCAACCCCACGAGGCTGGGGGCTTCCAGTTTAGAGTAGGAACTACTTCTTACTTGCTTTGCATCCCCACTGCCTAACACAGGAATGCCATATAGGATTCCAATTCCTTTTCTGTTTTTTTAAAAATCATTTTATTTACTCATGTGAGACAGAGATAGAGAGAGCACAGAGGCAGAGGGAGAGGGAGAATCAGGCTCCCTGTTGAGCAGGGAGCCTGTTGCAGGGCTCGATCCCAGGACCCTGAGATCATGACCTGAGCCAAAGGCCGATGCCCAACCACCTGAGCCACCCAGGCGCCCCTAGGATTCCAGTTCTAACAACTCTTAGTTGGAAAGGGGACTTGGGGGGCGCCTGGGTGGCACAGCGGTTGGGCGTCTGCCTTCGGCTCAGGGCGTGATCCCAGCGTTACGGGATCGAGCCCCACATCAGGCTCTTCCACTATGAGCCTGCTTCTTCCTCTCCCACTCCCCCTGCTTGTGTTCCCTCTCTCGCTGGCTGTCTCTATCTCTGTCGAATAAAAAAAAAAAATTTTAAAAAAATTTTAAAAAAGAAAAGGGGACTTGGAGTATCCTTTATTTATATTCAGATTCCTCAAAGGGAAATTTAGGGAGTATGTGTGTGCATGTGTGCGTGTGTAAACACATACAGATGTGGATATGACCATGGAATGAGCATTGAAATCAAAGTCAGGAGGGGTGCCTGAGTGGTTTAGTCGGTTAAGCCTCCAACTCTTGATTTTGGCTCGGGTCATGATCTCAGGGTGGTGAGATCGAGCCCTGCATCAGGATCCATGCTCAGTGGGGAGTCTGCTTGAGATTGTCTCTCTCCTTCTCCCTCTGCCCCTCCCCCACACACTCACACTCTCTCTTCCTCCCTTTCTCTCTCTCTTTCAAATAAATAAATAAATTTTGAAAAAGAAAAAGAAATAGAAGTCAGGAGACTTGGGATCCAGCCCCAAATTTGTCAGCAAGATGGTTGAGCATGTGGGCTCCAAAGCCGTATTACTAAGTTTGAATCCCAGCTCTACCACTTACTAGCTGCTCAGCCATGGGCAAGTCACATAGCATTAGTGTGCTTCATCTCCTCATCTGTCAGGAAGAAGAACAAAGGAGGTGATATATGTAATGCGTTTAGACGGGTGCTAGGAATATAGTAAGTGTTACCTGAATGTTTATGTATTATTATTACCTCAGAACCTTAGTTCATGCCACCCCTTCTGCTTGGAATGTTCTCTGGCTTTTTGCATTCCTAGTCCCTTCTCATCTTTCAAGTCTCTGCTTAAGGGTCATTTCTTGGAGACACCTCCCCGGGTGACCTTATTTAGAATAGGTCTCCTCCCACCCCAGTTATTTTCGATTCCAGCTCATGGGTTCGTTCATAGTGTACAACATAATTTATAATTGATCAATTAACTGATTTTATCATTTGTTGCCTCTGCTTCTCCTCTAGACTGAGAGCTCCATGAGGGCAGGCTGGTTTCACACAGCATTCCTAGCGCTCAGCACAGGGCCCAGCAGATTGTAAGTTTCTGATCAACGTTTGGTGATTGAACATGTGAAGTATTCACTGTGTGACAATAAAATGCTCATTCTCTCTCTGGCCTCACTTTCTCCATCAATAGATTGAAGAGCTCCGAGCTAGAAGCTTCTAGGTTTCGTAGAGTCCAGGATCTGCAGGGCAAAAAAGATTCTTTTATTTATTTATTTATTTATTTATTTATTTGTTTATTTATTTTAAGTAAGCTCTATACCCAATGTGGGGCTTGAACTCATTGCCCCCGAGATGAAGAGTCACATGGTCTCCTGACTGAACCAGCCAGGTGGCCCTGGGCAACAAGCCTCTTGAAGGGAGTCTGGCTGGACATGTGTGTCAGGGTGGAGTGTGATGGGGAGAGGACTGGAAGTGTCACATCAGCATCCAAAGTTGATGTTGGCTGAAGTGACTGGTCCTGCCCAGGATTCAGCCCCTCTCCTTTCAATTCTTTTTTCTTTTCTTTAAAGATTTTATTTATTTATTTTAGAAAGAGAGAGAGAAAGCAAGAGTGGGGGTAAGGGTAGAGGGGGAGGGAGACAGAGAGAATCCCAAGCAGACTCCACACTGAGTATGGAGCTGGACGAGGGCTCGATCCCACAACCCTGAGATCATGACATGAGCTGAAACCAAGAGTTGTATGCTTAACCGACTGAGCCACCCAGCCCCCAGGCACCCCATTGTTTTTTAAAGTAGGCTCCATGCCCAGTGTGGAGCCCAACACATACCTTGAACTCAGAGCCCTGAGATCAAGACCTGAGCTGAGATCAAGAGTTGGATGCTTGCACCAACAGAAACAGAGTTAAAGTGGCCAGAACATCAGTGGAGAACGATCCGCGATCCCTCTGTTCTGAGACAGAGGCTGAATTTCAGCCGCTGCTGCTCTCTCAGAAGAGGCATAGCAAACCGCCAGGGAAAGCCGCCAGAGAACAAAAGCCCGGAAATACCGGCTCACAGGGTGCCCATCCCCATCCCCCCTCGCAAGGGACACAGAGACTCTACCCAAACAGGGTTTTCTGAGTACCTGCAGGCAGGCCCCTCCCCCAGAAGGCAGGCTGAAAAATCAAGAAGCCCACAACCCGGAGCGCCTGAGTGGCGCAGTCACCAAGCACCTGTCTTCGGATTAGGGTGTGATCACAACGCTCCGTAAGGAGTCCTTCATCGGGCTTCTCCACCGGGAACCTGCTTCTTCCTCTCCCACTCCTCTGCTTGGGTTCCCTTTCTTGCTGACTGTCTCTCTCTCTCTCAAATAAATAAATAAACTCTTTAAGGAAGAAGCCCACATCCCTAAGATCTCTATAAAACAAGGGCGCACGGCCTGGGTCCCAGTCAACACTTGGGCTCTGGACAACCCTGCAATCTCTCTTCATCAGAATGACGAGAAGGAGAAGTCCCCCCCAGCAAAGAAAAGATAATGAGTCTGTGGCCTCTGCCACAGAATTGGCCTCGGCCACAGAATTAATACATATGGATGTATCCCAATTATCAGAAATGGAATTCAGAGCAACAATGGTCAAGATGATGAGTAAACTTGAAAAAAGCATCAGAGAAAGCGTTGCTGAGAATATAGAATCCCTAAGGGCAGAAATGAGAGCGAATCTGACAGAAATTAAAAAT